>NW_024610209.1:0-244535 GCF_016920785.2 Ixodes scapularis
AGATCGTGGTCACGGTGAACGAATAAAACCGCGCCGAACGTCTCTCGTCAGGCCGTGCTCTCTCCAATAATTCGCTTTCACCGAGGCAATAGCCGAGATCGTGGTCACGGTTAACGAATAAAACGGCGCCAAACGTCTCTCGTCAGGCCGTGCTCTCTCCAATAATTCGCTTTCACCGAGGCAATAGCCGAGATCGTGGTCACGGTGAACGAATAAAACCGCGCCGAACGTCTCTCGTCAGGCCGTGCTCTCTCCAATAATTCGCTTTCACCGAGGCAATAGCCGAGATCGTGGTCACGGTGAACGAATAAAACGGCGCCAAACGTCTCTCGTCAGGCCGTGCTCTCTCCAATAATTCGCTTTCACCGAGGCAATAGCCGAGATCGTGGTCACGGTGAACGAATAAAACGGCGACAAACGTCTCTCGTCAGGCCGTGCTCTCTCCAATAATTCGCTTTCACCGAGGCAATAGCCGAGATCGTGGTCACGGTGAACGAATAAAACGGCGCCAAACGTCTCTCGTCAGGCCGTGCTCTCTCCAATAATTCGCTTTCACCGAGGCAATAGCCGAGATCGTGGTCACGGTGAACGAATAAAACGGCGCCAAACGTCTCTCGTCAGGCCGTGCTCCCTCCAATAATTCGCTTTCACCGAGGCAATAGCCGAGATCGTGGTCACGGTGAACGAATAAAACGGCGCCGAACGTCTCTCGTCAGGCCGTGCTCTCTCCAATAATTCGCTTTCACCGAGGCAATAGCCGAGATCGTGGTCACGGTGAACGAATAAAACACGGCGCCAAACGTCTCTCGTCAGGCCGTGCTCTCTCCAATAATTCGCTTTCACCGAGGCAATAGCCGAGATCGTGGTCACGGTGAACGAATAAAACGGCGCCGAACGTCTCTCGTCAGGCCGTGCTCTCTCCAATAATTCGCTTTCACCGAGGCAATAGCCGAGATCGTGGTCACGGTGAACGAATAAAACGGCGCCAAACGTCTCTCGTCAGGCCGTGCTCTCTCCAATAATTCGCTTTCACCGAGGCAATAGCCGAGATCGTGGTCACGGTGAACGAATAAAACGGCGCCAAACGTCTCTCGTCAGGCCGTGCTCTCTCCAATAATTCGCTTTCACCGAGGCAATAGCCGAGATCGTGGTCACGGTGAACGAATAAAACCGCGCCGAACGTCTCTCGTCAGGCCGTGCTCTCTCCAATAATTCGCTTTCACCGAGGCAATAGCCGAGATCGTGGTCACGGTGAACGAATAAAACGGCGCCAAACGTCTCTCGTCAGGCCGTGCTCTCTCCAATAATTCGCTTTCACCGAGGCAATAGCCGAGATCGTGGTCACGGTGAACGAATAAAACGGCGCCAAACATCTCTCGTCAGGCCGTGCTCTCTCCAATAATTCGCTTTCACCGAGGCAATAGCCGAGATCGTGGTCACGGTGAACGGATAAAACGTCGCCAAACGTCTCTCGTCAGGCCGTGCTCTCTCCAATAATTCGCTTTCACCGAGGCAATAGCCGAGATCGTGGTCACGGTGAACGAATAAATCGGCGCCAAACGTCTCTCGTCACGCCGTGCTCTCTCCAATAATTCGCTTTCACCGAGGCAATAGCCGAGATCGTGGTCACGGTGAACGAATAAAACGGCGCCAAACGTCTCTCGTCAGGCCGTGCTCTCTCCAATAATTCGCTTTCACCGAGGCAATAGCCGAGATCGTGGTCACGGTGAACGAATAAAACCGCGCCGAACGTCTCTCGTCAGGCCGTGCTCTCTCCAATAATTCGCTTTCACCGAGGCAATAGCCGAGATCGTGGTCACGGTGAACGAATAAAACGGCGCCAAACGTCTCTCGTCAGGCCGTGCTCTCTCCAATAATTCGCTTTCACCGAGGCAATAGCCGAGATCGTGGTCACGGTGAACGAATAAAACGGCGCCAAACGTCTCTCGTCAGGCCGTGCTCTCTCCAATAATTGGCTTTCACTGAGGCAATAGCCGAGATCGTGGTCACGGTGAACGAATAAAACGGCGCCAAACGTCTCTCGTCAGGCCGTGCTCTCTCCAATAATTCGCTTTCACCGAGGCAATAGCCGAGATGGTGGTGACGGTGAACGAATAAAACCGCGCCGAACGTCTCTCGTCAGGCCGTGCTCTCTCCAATAATTCGCTTTCACCGAGGCAATAGCCGAGATCGTGGTCACGGTGAACGAATAAAACCGCGCCGAACGTCTCTCGTCAGGCCGTGCTCTCTCCAATAATTCGCTTTCACCGAGGCAATAGCCGAGATCGTGGTCACGGTGAACGAATAAAACGGCGCCAAACGTCTCTCGTCAGGCCGTGCTCTCTCCAATAATTCGCTTTCACCGAGGCAATAGCCGAGATCGTGGTCACGGTGAACGAATAAAACCGCGCCAAACGTCTCTCGTCAGGCCGTGCTCTCTCCAATAATTCGCTTTCACCGAGACAATAGCCGAGATCGTGGTCACGGTGAACGAATAAAACGGCGCCGAACGTCTCTCGTCAGGCCGTGCTCTCTCCAATAATTCGCTTTCACCGAGGCAATAGCCGAGATCGTGGTCACGGTGAACGAATAAAACCGCGCCGAACGTCTCTCGTCAGGCCGTGCTCTCTCCAATAATTCGCTTTCACCGAGGCAATAGCCGAGATCGTGGTCACGGTGAACGAATAAAACGGCGCCAAACGTCTCTCGTCAGGCCGTGCTCTCTCCAATAATTCGCTTTCACCGAGGCAATAGCCGAGATCGTGGTCACGGTGAACGAATAAAACGGCGCCGAACGTCTCTCGTCAGGCCGTGCTCTCTCCAATAATTCGCTTTCACCGAGGCAATAGCCGAGATCGTGGTCACGGTGAACGAATAAAACCGCGCCGAACGTCTCTCGTCAGGCCGTGCTCTCTCCAATAATTCGCTTTCACCGAGGCAATAGCCGAGATCGTGGTCACGGTGAACGAATAAAACCGCGCCGAACGTCTCTCGTCAGGCCGTGCTCTCTCCAATAATTCGCTTTCACCGAGGCAATAGCCGAGATCGTGGTCACGGTGAACGAATAAAACCGCGCCGAACATCTCTCGTCAGGCCGTGCTCTCTCCAATAATTCGCTTTCACCGAGGCAATAGCCGAGATCGTGGTCACGGTGAACGAATAAAACGGCGCCAAACGTCTCTCGTCAGGCCGTGCTCTCTCCAATAATTCGCTTTCACCGAGGCAATAGCCGAGATCGTGGTCACGGCGAACGAATAAAACCGCGCCGAACATCTCTCGTCAGGCCGTGCTCTCTCCAATAATTCGCTTTCACCGAGGCAATAGCCGAGATCGTGGTCACGGTGAACGAATAAAACCGCGCCGAACGTCTCTCGTCAGGCCGTGCTCTCTCCAATAATTCGCTTTCACCGAGACAATAGCCGAGATCGTGGTCACGGTGAACGAATAAAACGGCGCCGAACGTCTCTCGTCAGGCCGTGCTCTCTCCAATAATTCGCTTTCACCGAGGCAATAGCCGAGATCGTGGTCACGGTGAACGAATAAAACCGCGCCGAACGTCTCTCGTCAGGCCGTGCTCTCTCCAATAATTCGCTTTCACCGAGGCAATAGCCGAGATCGTGGTCACGGTGAACGAATAAAACGGCGCCAAACGTCTCTCGTCAGGCCGTGCTCTCTCCAATAATTCGCTTTCACCGAGGCAATAGCCGAGATCGTGGTCACGGTGAACGAATAAAACGGCGCCGAACGTCTCTCGTCAGGCCGTGCTCTCTCCAATAATTCGCTTTCACCGAGGCAATAGCCGAGATCGTGGTCACGGTGAACGAATAAAACCGCGCCGAACGTCTCTCGTCAGGCCGTGCTCTCTCCAATAATTCGCTTTCACCGAGGCAATAGCCGAGATCGTGGTCACGGTGAACGAATAAAACCGCGCCGAACGTCTCTCGTCAGGCCGTGCTCTCTCCAATAATTCGCTTTCACCGAGGCAATAGCCGAGATCGTGGTCACGGTGAACGAATAAAACCGCGCCGAACATCTCTCGTCAGGCCGTGCTCTCTCCAATAATTCGCTTTCACCGAGGCAATAGCCGAGATCGTGGTCACGGTGAACGAATAAAACGGCGCCAAACGTCTCTCGTCAGGCCGTGCTCTCTCCAATAATTCGCTTTCACCGAGGCAATAGCCGAGATCGTGGTCACGGCGAACGAATAAAACCGCGCCGAACATCTCTCGTCAGGCCGTGCTCTCTCCAATAATTCGCTTTCACCGAGGCAATAGCCGAGATCGTGGTCACGGTGAACGAATAAAACCGCGCCGAACGTCTCTCGTCAGGCCGTGCTCTCTCCAATAATTCGCTTTCACCGAGGCAATAGCCGAGATCGTGGTCACGGTGAACGAATAAAACCGCGCCGAACGTCTCTCGTCAGGCCGTGCTCTCTCCAATAATTCGCTTTCACCGAGGCAATAGCCGAGATCGTGGTCACGGTGAACGAATAAAACCGCGCCGAACGTCTCTCGTCAGGCCGTGCTCTCTCCAATAATTCGCTTTCACCGAGGCAATAGCCGAGATCGTGGTCACGGTGAACGAATAAAACCGCGCCGAACGTCTCTCGTCAGGCCGTGCTCTCTCCAATAATTCGCTTTCACCGAGGCAAATGCCGAGATCGTGGTCACGGTGAACGAATAAAACCGCGCCGAACGTCTCTCGTCAGGCCGTGCTCTCTCCAATAATTCGCTTTCACCGAGGCAATAGCCGAGATCGTGGTCACGGTGAACGAATAAAACGGCGCCGAACGTCTCTCGTCAGGCCGTGCTCTCTCCAATAATTCGCTTTCACCGAGGCAATAGCCGAGATCGTGGTCACGGTGAACGAATAAAACCGCGCCGAACGTCTCTCGTCAGGCCGTGCTCTCTCCAATAATTCGCTTTCACCGAGGCAATAGCCGAGATCGTGGTCACGGTGAACGAATAAAACCGCGCCGAACGTCTCTCGTAAGGCCGTGCTCTCTCCAATAATTCGCTTTCACCGAGGCAATAGCCGAGATCGTGGTCACGGTGAACGAATAAAACCGCGCCGAACGTCTCTCGTCAGGCCGTGCTCTCTCCAATAATTCGCTTTCACCGAGGCAATAGCCGAGATCGTGGTCACGGTGAACGAATAAAACCGCGCCGAACGTCTCTCGTCAGGCCGTGCTCTCTCCAATAATTCGCTTTCACCGAGGCAATAGCCGAGATCGTGGTCACGGTGAACGAATAAAACCGCGCCGAACGTCTCTCGTCAGGCCGTGCTCTCTCCAATAATTCGCTTTCACCGAGGCAAATGCCGAGATCGTGGTCACGGTGAACGAATAAAACCGCGCCGAACGTCTCTCGTCAGGCCGTGCTCTCTCCAATAATTCGCTTTCACCGAGGCAATAGCCGAGATCGTGGTCACGGTGAACGAATAAAACGGCGCCGAACGTCTCTCGTCAGGCCGTGCTCTCTCCAATAATTCGCTTTCACCGAGGCAATAGCCGAGATCGTGGTCACGGTGAACGAATAAAACCGCGCCGAACGTCTCTCGTCAGGCCGTGCTCTCTCCAATAATTCGCTTTCACCGAGGCAATAGCCGAGATTGTGGTCACGGTGAACGAATAAAACCGCGCCGAACGTCTCTCGTAAGGCCGTGCTCTCTCCAATAATTCGCTTTCACCGAGGCAATAGCCAAGATCGTGGTCACGGTGAACGAATAAAACCGCGCCGAACGTCTCTCGTCAGGCCGTGCTCTCTCCAATAATTCGCTTTCACCGAGGCAATAGCCGAGATCGTGGTCACGGTGAACGAATAAAACCGCGCCGAACGTCTCTCGTCAGGCCGTGCTCTCTCCAATAATTCGCTTTCACCGAGGCAATAGCCGAGATCGTGGTCACGGTGAACGAATAAAACCGCGCCGAACGTCTCTCGTCAGGCCGTGCTCTCTCCAATAATTCGCTTTCACCGAGGCAATAGCCGAGATCGTGGTCACGGTGAACGAATAAAACGGCGCCAAACGTCTCTCGTCAGGCCGTGCTCTCTCCAATAATTCGCTTTCACCGAGGCAATAGCCGAGATCGTGGTCACGGTGAACGAATAAAACCGCGCAGAACGTCTCTCGTCAGGCCGTGCTCTCTCCAATAATTCGCTTTCACCGAGGCAATAGCCGAGATCGTGGTCACGGTGAACGAATAAAACCGCGCCGAACGTTTCTCGTCAGGCCGTGCTCTCTCCAATAATTTGCTTTCACCGAGGCAATAGCCGAGATCGTGGTCACGGTGAACGAATAAAACCGCGCCGAACGTCTCTCGTCAGGCCGTGCTCTCTCCAATAATTCGCTTTCACCGAGGCAATAGCCGAGATCGTGGTCACGGTGAACGAATAAAACCGCGCCGAACGTCTCTCGTCAGGCCGTGCTCTCTCCAATAATTCGCTTTCCCCGAGGCAATAGCCGAGATCGTGGTCACGGTGAACGAATAAAACCGCGCCGAACGTCTCTCGTCAGGCCGTGCTCTCTCCAATAATTCGCTTTTAGCGAGGCAATAGCCGAGATCGTGGTCACGGTGAACGAATAAAACCGCGCCGAACGTCTCTCGTCAGGCCGTGCTCTCTCCAATAATTCGCTTTCACCGAGGCAATAGCCGAGATCGTGGTCACGGTGAACGAATAAAACGGCGCCGAACGTCTCTCGTCAGGCCGTGCTCTCTCCAATAATTCGCTTTCACCGAGGCAATAGCCGAGATCGTGGTCACGGTGAACGAATAAAACCGCGCCGAACGTCTCTCGTCAGGCCGTGCTCTCTCCAATAATTCGCTTTCACCGAGGCAATAGCCGAGATCGTGGTCACGGTGAACGAATAAAACCGCGCCGAACGTCTCTCGTCAGGCCGTGCTCTCTCCAATAATTCGCTTTCCCCGAGGCAATAGCCGAGATCGTGGTCACGGTGAACGAATAAAACCGCGCCGAACGTCTCTCGTCAGGCCGTGCTCTCTCCAATAATTCGCTTTCACCGAGGCAATAGCCGAGATCGTGGTCACGGTGAACGAATAAAACGGCGCCGAACGTCTCTCGTCAGGCCGTGCTCTCTCCAATAATTCGCTTTCACCGAGGCAATAGCCGAGATCGTGGTCACGGTGAACGAATAAAACCGCGCCGAACGTCTCTCGTCAGGCCGTGCTCTCTTCAATAATTCGCTTTCACCGAGGCAAATGCCGAGATCGTGGTCACGGTGAACGAATAAAACCGCGCCGAACGTCTCTCGTCAGGCCGTGCTCTCTCCAATAATTCGCTTTCACCGAGGCAATAGCCGAGATCGTGGTCACGGTGAACGAATAAAACGGCGCCGAACGTCTCTCGTCAGGCCGTGCTCTCTCCAATAATTCGCTTTCACCGAGGCAATAGCCGAGATCGTGGTCACGGTGAACGAATAAAACCGCGCCGAACGTCTCTCGTCAGGCCGTGCTCTCTCCAATAATTCGCTTTCACCGAGGCAATAGCCGAGATCGTGGTCACGGTGAACGAATAAAACCGCGCCGAACGTCTCTCGTAAGGCCGTGCTCTCTCCAATAATTCGCTTTCACCGAGGCAATAGCCAAGATCGTGGTCACGGTGAACGAATGAAACCGCGCCGAACGTCTCTCGTCAGGCCGTGCTCTCTCCAATAATTCGCTTTCACCGAGGCAATAGCCGGGATCGTGGTCACGGTGAACGAATAAAACCGCGCCGAACGTCTCTCGTCAGGCCGTGCTCTCTCCAATAATTCGCTTTCACCGAGGCAATAGCCGAGATCGTGGTCACGGTGAACGAATAAAACCGCGCCGAACGTCTCTCGTCAGGCCGTGCTCTCTCCAATAATTCGCTTTCACCGAGGCAATAGCCGAGATCGTGGTCACGGTGAACGAATAAAACCGCGCAGAACGTCTCTCGTCAGGCCGTGCTCTCTCCAATAATTCGCTTTCACCGAGGCAATAGCCGAGATCGTGGTCACGGTGAACGAATAAAACCGCGCCGAACGTCTCTCGTCAGGCCGTGCTCTCTCCAATAATTCGCTTTCCCCGAGGCAATAGCCGAGATCGTGGTCACGGTGAACGAATAAAACCGCGCCGAACGTCTCTCGTCAGGCCGTGCTCTCTCCAATAATTCGCTTTTAGCGAGGCAATAGCCGAGATCGTGGTCACGGTGAACGAATAAAACCGCGCCGAACGTCTCTCGTCAGGCCGTGCTCTCTCCAATAATTCGCTTTCACCGAGGCAATAGCCGAGATCGTGGTCACGGTGAACGAATAAAACGGCGCCGAACGTCTCTCGTCAGGCCGTGCTCTCTCCAATAATTCGCTTTCACCGAGGCAATAGCCGAGATCGTGGTCACGGTGAACGAATAAAACCGCGCCGAACGTCTCTCGTCAGGCCGTGCTCTCTCCAATAATTCGCTTTCACCGAGGCAATAGCCGAGATCGTGGTCACGGTGAACGAATAAAACCGCGCCGAACGTCTCTCGTCAGGCCGTGCTCTCTCCAATAATTCGCTTTCACCGAGGCAATAGCCGAGATCGTGGTCACGGTGAACGAATAAAACCGCGCCGAACGTCTCTCGTCAGGCCGTGCTCTCTCCAATAATTCGCTTTCACCGAGGCAATAGCCGAGATCGTGGTCACGGTGAACGAATAAAACGGCGCCGAACGTCTCTTGTC
The DNA here is from genome assembly GCF_016920785.2 of Ixodes scapularis. Classification (NCBI taxonomy): domain Eukaryota; kingdom Metazoa; phylum Arthropoda; class Arachnida; order Ixodida; family Ixodidae; genus Ixodes; species Ixodes scapularis. The sequence continues at coordinate 8,697 of NW_024610209.1, forward strand.
AGGCCGTGCTCTCTCCAATAATTCGCTTTCACCGAGGCAATAGCCGAGATCGTGGTCACGGTGAACGAATAAAACCGCGCCGAACGTCTCTCGTCAGGCCGTGCTCTCTCCAATAATTCGCTTTCACCGAGGCAATAGCCGAGATCGTGGTCACGGTGAACGAATAAAACCGCGCCGAACGTCTCTCGTCAGGCCGTGCTCTCTCCAATAATTCGCTTTCACCGAGGCAATAGCCGAGATCGTGGTCACGGTGAACGAATAAAACCGCGCCGAACGTCTCTCGTCAGGCCGTGCTCTCTCCAATAATTCGCTTTCACCGAGGCAATAGCCGAGATCGTGGTCACGGTGAACGAATAAAACCGCGCCGAACGTCTCTCGTCAGGCCGTGCTCTCTCCAATAATTCGCTTTCATCGAGGCAATAGCCGAGATCGTGGTCACGGTGAACGAATAAAACCGCGCCGAACGTCTCTCGTCAGGCCGTGCTCTCTCCAATAATTCGCTTTCCACCGAGGCAATAGCCGAGATCGTGGTCACGGTGAACAAATAAAACCGCGCCGAACGTCTCTCATCAGGCCGTGCTCTCTCCAATAATTATTCGCTTTCACCGAGGCAATAGCCGAGATCGTGGTCACGGTGAACGAATAAAACCGCGCCGAACGTCCCTCGTCAGGCCGTGCTCTCTCCAATAATTCGCTTTCACCGAGGCAATAGCCGAGATCGTGGTCACGGTGAACGAATAAAACCGCGCCGAACGTCTCTCGTCAGGCCGTGCTCTCTCCAATAATTCGCTTTCACCGAGGCAATAGCCGAGATCGTGGTCACGGTGAACGAATAAAACCGCGCCGAACGTCTCTCGTCAGGCCGTGCTCTCTCCAATAATTCGCTTTCACCGAGGCAATAGCCGAGATCGTGGTCACGGTGAACGAATAAAACCGCGCCGAACGTCTCTCGTCAGGCCGTGCTCTCTCCAATAATTCGCTTTCACCGAGGCAATAGCCGAGATCGTGGTCACGGTGAACGAATAAAACCGCGCCGAACGTCTCTCGTCAGGCCGTGCTCTCTCCAATAATTCGCTTTCACCGAGGCAATAGCCGAGATCGTGGTCACGGTGAACGAATAAAACCGCGCCGAACGTCTCTCGTCAGGCCGTGCTCTCTCCAATAATTCGCTTTCACCGAGGCAATAGCAGAGATCGTGGTCACGGTGAACGAATAAAACCGCGCCGAACGTCTCTCGTCAGGCCGTGCTCTCTCCAATAATTCGCTTTCACCGAGGCAATAGCCGAGATCGTGGTCACGGTGAACGAATAAAACCGCGCCGAACGTCTCTCGTCAGGCCGTGCTCTCTCCAATAATTCGCTTTCACCGAGGCAATAGCCGAGATCGTGGTCACGGTGAACGAATAAAACCGCGCCGAACGTCTCTCGTCAGGCCGTGCTCTCTCCAATAATTCGCTTTCACCAAGGCAATAGCCGAGATCGTGGTCACGGTGAACGAATAAAACCGCGCCGAACGTCTCTCGTCAGGCTGTGCTCTCTCTAATAATTCGCTTTCACCGAGGTAATAGCCGAGATCGTGGTCACGGTGAACGAAAAAAACCGCGCCGAACGTCTCTCGTCAGGCCGTGCTCTCTCCAATAATTCGCTTTCACCGAGGCAATATCCGAGATCGTGGTCACGGTGAACGAATAAAACCGCGCCGAACGTCTCTCGTCAGGCCGTGCTCTCTCCAATAATTCGCTTTCACCGAGGCAATAGCCGAGATCGTGGTCACGGTGAACGAATAAAACCGCGCCGAACGTCTCTCGTCAGGCCGTGCTCTCTCCAATAATTCGCTTTCACCGAGGCAATAGCCGAGATCGTGGTCACGGTGAACGAATAAAACCGCGCCGAACGTCTCTCGTCAGGCCGTGCTCTCTCCAATAATTCGCTTTCACCGAGGCAATAGCCGAGATCGTGGTCACGGTGAACGAATAAAACCGCGCCGAACGTCTCTCGTCAGGCCGTGCTCTCTCCAATAATTCGCTTTCACCGAGCCAATAGACGCCGTCGTGGTCACGGTGAACCAATAAAACCGCGCCGAACGTCTCTCGTCAGGCCGTGCTCGCTCCAATAATTCGCTTTCACCGAGGCAATAGCCGAGATCGTGGTCACGGTGAACGAATAAAACCGCGCCGAACGTCTCTCGTCAGGCCGTGCTCTCTCCAATAATTCGCTTTCACCGAGCCAATAGACGCCGTCGTGGTCACGGTGAACGAATAAAACCGCGCCGAACGTCTCTCGTCAGGCCGTGCTCGCTCCAATAATTCGCTTTCACCGAGGCAATAGCCGAGATCGTGGTCACGGTGAACGAATAAAACCGCGCCGAACGTCTCTCGTCAGGCCGTGCTCTCTCCAATAATTCGCTTTCACCGAGGCAATAGCCGAGATCGTGGTCACGGTGAACGAATAAAACGGCGCCGAACGTCTATCGTCAGGCCGTGCTCTCTCCAATAATTCGCTTTCACCGAGGCAATAGCCGAGATCGTGGTCATGGTGAACGAATAAAACGGCGCCGAACGTCTCTCGTCAGGCCGTGCTCTCTCCAATAATTCGCTTTCACCGAGGCAATAGCCGAGATCGTGGTCACGGTGAACGAATAAAACCGCGCCGAACCTCTCTCGTCAGGCCGTGCTCGCTCCAATAATTCGCTTTCACCGAGGCAATAGCCGAGATCGTGGTCACGGTGAACGAATAAAACCGCGCCGAACGTCTCTCGTCAGGCCGTGCTCTCTCCAATAATTCGCTTTCACCGAGGCAATAGCCGAGATCGTGGTCACGGTGAGCGAATAAAACGGCGCCGAACGTCTCTCGTCAGGCCGTGCTCGCTCCAATAATTCGCTTTCACCGAGGCAATAGCCGAGATCGTGGTCACGGTGAACGAATAAAACCGCACCGAACGTCTCTCGTCAGGCCGTGCTCTCTCCAATAATTCGCTTTCACCGAGGCAATAGCCGAGATCGTGGTCACGGTGAACGAATAAAACGGCGCCGAACGTCTCTCGTCAGGCAGTGCTCTCTCCAATAATTCGCTTTCACCGAGGCAATAGCCGAGATCGTGGTCACGGTGAACGAATAAAACGGCGCCGAACGTCTCTCGTCAGGCCGTGCTCTCTCCAATAATTCGCTTTCACCGAGGCAATAGCCGAGATCGTGGTCACGGTGAACGAATAAAACGGCGCCGAACGTCTCTAGTCAGGCCGTGCTCGCTCCAATAATTCGCTTTCACCGAGGCAGTAGCCGAGATCGTGGTCACGGTGAACGAATAAAATGGCGCCGAACGTCTCTCGTCAGGCCGTGCTCTCTCCAATAATTCGCTTTCACCGAGGCAATAGCCGAGATCGTGGTCACGGTGAACGAATAAAACCGCGCCGAACGTCTCTCGTCAGGCCGTGCTCGCTCCAATAATTCGCTTTCACCGAGGCAATAGCCGAGATCGTGGTCACGATGAACGAATAAAACCGCGCCGAACGTCTCTCGTCAGGCCGTGCTCTCTCCAATAATTCGCTTTCACCGAGGCAATAGCCGAGATCGTGGTCACGGTGAACGAATAAAACGGCGCCGAACGTCTCTCGTCAGGCCGTGCTCGCTCCAATAATTCGCTTTCACCGAGGCAATAGCCGAGATCGTGGTCACGGTGAACGAATAAAACCGCGCCGAACGTCTCTCGTCAGGCCGTGCTCTCTCCGATAATTCGCTTTCACCGAGGCAATAGCCGAGATCGTGGTCACGGTGAACGAATAAAACGGCGCCGAACGTCTCTCGTCAGGCCGTGCTCTCTCCAATAATTCGCTTTCACCGAGGCAATAGCCGATATCGTGGTCACGGTGAACGAATAAAACGGCGCCGAACGTCTCTCGTCAGGCCGTGCTCTCTCCAATAATTCGCTTTCACCGAGGCAATAGCCGAGATCGTGGTAACGGTGAACGAATAAAACGGCGCCGAACGTCTCTCGTCAGGCCGTGCTCTCTCCAATAATTCGCTTTCACCGAGGCAATAGCCGAGATCGTGGTCACGGTGAACGAATAAAACCGCGCCGAACGTCTCTCGTCAGGCCGTGCTCTCTCCAATAATTCGCTTTCACCGAGGCAATAGCCGAGATCGTGGTCACGGTGAACGAATAAAACCGCGCCGAACGTCTCTCGTCAGGCCGTGCTCTCTCCAATAATTCGCTTTCACCGAGGCAATAGCCAAGATCGTGGTCACGGTGAACGAATAAAACCGCGCCGAACGTCTCTCGTCAGGCCGTGCTCTCTCCAATAATTCGCTTTCACCGAGGCAATAGCCGAGATCGTGGTCACGGTGAACGAATAAAACCGCGCCGAACGTCTCTCGTCAGGCCGTGCTCTCTCCAATAATTCGCTTTCACCGAGGCAATAGCCGAGATCGTGGTCACGGTGAACGAATAAAACCGCGCCGAACGTCTCTCGTCAGGCCGTGCTCTCTCCAATAATTCGCTTTCACCGAGGCAATAGCCGAGATCGTGGGTCACGGTGAACGAATAAAACGGCGCCAAACGTCTCTCGTCAGGCCGTGCTCTCTCCAATAATTCGCTTTCACCGAGGCAATAGCCGAGATCGTGGTCACGGTGAACGAATAAAACCGCGCCGAACGTCTCTCGTCAGGCCGTGCTCTCTCCAATAATTCGCTTTCACCGAGGCAATAGCCGAGATCGTGGTCACGGTGAACGAATAAAACCGCGCCGAACGTTTCTCGTCAGGCCGTGCTCTCTCCAATAATTTGCTTTCACCGAGGCAATAGCCGAGATCGTGGTCACGGTTGAACGAATAAAACCGCGCCGAACGTCTCTCGTCAGGCCGTGCTCTCTCCAATAATCCGCTTTCACCGAGGCAATAGCCGAGATCGTGGTCACGGGTGAACGAATAAAACCGCGCCGAACGTCTCTCGTCAGGCCGTGCTCTCTCCAATAATTCGCTTTCCCCGAGGCAATAGCCGAGATCGTGGTCACGGTGAACGAATAAAACCGCGCCGAACGTCTCTCGTCAGGCCGTGCTCTCTCCAATAATTCGCTTTTAGCGAGGCAATAGCCGAGATCGTGGTCACGGTGAACGAATAAAAACGGCGCCGAACGTCTCTCGTCAGGCCGTGCTCTCTCCAATAATTCGCTTTCACCGAGGCAATAGCCGAGATCGTGGTCACGGTGAACGAATAAAACCGCGCCGAACGTCTCTCGTCAGGCCGTGCTCTCTCCAATAATTCGCTTTCACCGAGGCAATAGCCGAGATCGTGGTCACGGTGAACGAATAAAACCGCGCCGAACGTCTCTCGTCAGGCCGTGCTCTCTCCAATAATTCGCTTTCACCGAGGCAATAGCCGAGATCGTGGTCACGGTGAACGAATAAAACCGCGCCGAACGTCTCTCGTCAGGCCGTGCTCTCTCCAATAATTCGCTTTCACCGAGGCAAATAGCCGAGATCGTGGTCACGGTGAACGAATAAAACGGCGCCGAACGTCTCTTGTCAGGCCGTGCTCTCTCCAATAATTCGCTTTCACCGAGGCAATAGCCGAGATCGTGGTCACGGTGAACGAATAAAACCGCGCCGAACGTCTCTCGTCAGGCCGTGCTCTCTCCAATAATTCGCTTTCACCGAGGCAATAGCCGAGATCGTGGTCACGGTGAACGAATAAAACCGCGCCGAACGTCTCTCGTCAGGCCGTGCTCTCTCCAATAATTCGCTTTCACCGAGGCAATAGCCGAGATCGTGGTCACGGTGAACGAATAAAACCGCGCCGAACGTCTCTCGTCAGGCCGTGCTCTCTCCAATAATTCGCTTTCACCGAGGCAATAGCCGAGATCGTGGTCACGGTGAACGAATAAAACCGCGCCGAACGTCTCTCGTCAGGCCGTGCTCTCTCCAATAATTCGCTTTCACCGAGGCAATAGCCGAGATCGTGGTCACGGTGAACGAATAAAACCGCGCCGAACGTCTCTCGTCAGGCCGTGCTCTCTCCAATAATTCGCTTTCACCGAGGCAATAGCCGAGATCGTGGTCACGGTGAACGAATAAAACCGCGCCGAACGTCTCTCATCAGGCCGTGCTCTCTCCAATAATTCGCTTTCACCGAGGCAATAGCCGAGATCGTGGTCACGGTGAACGAATAAAACCGCGCCGAACGTCTCTCGTCAGGCCGTGCTCTCTCCAATAATTCGCTTTCACCGAGGCAATAGCCGAGATCGTGGTCACGGTGAACGAATAAAACCGCGCCGAATGTCTCTCGTCAGGCCGTGCTCTCTCCAATAATTCGCTTTCACCGAGGCAATAGCCGAGATCGTGGTCACGGTGAACGAATAAAACCGCGCCGAACGTCTCTCGTCAGGCCGTGCTCTCTCCAATAATTCGCTTTCACCGAGGCAATAGCCGAGATCGTGGTCACGGTGAACGAATAAAACCGCGCCGAACGTCTCTCGTCAGGCCGTGCTCTCTCCAATAATTCGCTTTCACCGAGGCAATAGCCGAGATCGTGGTCACGGTGAACGAATAAAACCGCGCCGAACGTCTCTCGTCAGGCCGTGCTCTCTCCAATAATTCGCTTTCACCGAGGCAATAGCCGAGATCGTGGTCACGGTGAACGAATAAAACCGCGCCGAACGTCTCTCGTCAGGCCGTGCTCTCTCCAATAATTCGCTTTCACCGAGGCAATAGCCGAGATCGTGGTCACGGTGAACGAATAAAACCGCGCCGAACGTCTCTCGTCAGGCTGTGCTCTGTCCAATAATTCGCTTTCACCGAGGCAATAGCCGAGATCGTGGTCACGGTGAACGAAAAAAACCGCGCCGAACGTCTCTCGTCAGGCCGTGCTCTCTCCAATAATTCGCTTTCACCGAGGCAATAGCCGAGATCGTGGTCACGGTGAACGAATAAAACCGCGCCGAACGTCTCTCGTCAGGCCGTGCTCTCTCCAATAATTCGCTTTCACCGAGGCAATAGCCGAGATCGTGGTCACGGTGAACGAATAAAACCGCGCCGAACGTCTCTCGTCAGGCCGTGCTCTCTCCAATAATTCGCTTTCACCGAGGCAATAGCCGAGATCGTGGTCACGGTGAACAAATAAAACCGCGCCGAACGTCTCTCGTCAGGCCGTGCTCTCTCCAATAATTCGCTTTCACCGAGGCAATAGCCGAGATCGTGGTCACGGTGAACGAATAAAACCGCGCCGAACGTCTCTCGTCAGGCCGTGCTCTCTCCAATAATTCGCTTTCACCGAGCCAATAGACGCCGTCGTGGTCACGGTGAACGAATAAAACCGCGCCGAACGTCTCTCGTCAGGCCGTGCTCGCTCCAATAATTCGCTTTCACCGAGGCAATAGCCGAGATCGTGGTCACGGTGAACGAATAAAACCGCGCCGAACGTCTCTCGTCAGGCCGTGCTCTCTCCAATAATTCGCTTTCACCGAGGCAATAGCCGAGATCGTGGTCACGGTGAACGAATAAAACGGCGCCGAACGTCTCTCGTCAGGCCGTGCTCTCTCCAATAATTCGCTTTCACCGAGGCAATAGCCGAGATCGTGGTCATGGTGAACGAATAAAACGGCGCCGAACGTCTCTCGTCAGGCCGTGCTCTCTCCAATAATTCGCTTTCACCGAGGCAATAGCCGAGATCGTGGTCACGGTGAACGAATAAAACGGCGCCGAACGTCTCTCGTCAGGCCGTGCTCTCTCCAATAATTCGCTTTCACCGAGGTAATAGCCGAGATCGTGGTCATGGTGAACGAATAAAACGGCGCCGAACGTCTCTCGTCAGGCCGTGCTCTCTCCAATAATTCGCTTTCACCGAGGCAATAGCCGAGATCGTGGTCACGGTGAACGAATAAAACCGCGCCGAACCTCTCTCGTCAGGCCGTGCTCGCTCCAATAATTCGCTTTCGCCGAGGCAATAGCCGAGATCGTGGTCACGGTGAACGAATAAAACCGCGCCGAACGTCTCTCGTCAGGCTGTGCTCTCTCCAATAATTCGCTTTCACCGAGGCAAAAGCCGAGATCGTGGTCACGGTGAACGAATAAAACGGCGCCGAACGTCTCTCGTCAGGCCGTGCTCTCTCCAATAATTCGCTTTCACCGAGGCAATAGCCGAGATCGTGGTCACGGTGAACGAATAAAACCGCGCCGAACGTCTCTCGTCAGGCCGTGCTCTCTCCAATAATTCGCTTTCACCGAGGCAATAGCCGAGATCGTGGTCATGGTGAACGAATAAAACGGCGCCGAACGTCTCTCGTCAGGCCGTGCTCTCTCCAATATTTCGCTTTCACCGAGTCAATAGCCGAGATCGTGGTCACGGTGAACGAATAAAACCGCGCCGAACCTCTCTCGTCAGGCCGTGCTCGCTCCAATAATTCGCTTTCACCGAGGCAATAGCCGAGATCGTGGTCACGGTGAACGAATAAAACCGCGCCGAACGTCTCTCGTCAGGCCGTGCTCTCTCCAATAATTCGCTTTCACCGAGGCAATAGCCGAGATCGTGGTCACGGTGAACGAATAAAACGGCGCCGAACGTCTCTCGTCAGGCCGTGCTCGCTCCAATAATTCGCTTTCACCGAGGCAATAGCCGAGATCGTGGTCACGGTGAACGAATAAAACCGCGCCGAACGTCTCTCGTCAGGCCGTGCTCTCTCCAATAATTCGCTTTCACCGAGGCAATAGCCGAGATCGTGGTCACGGTGAACGAATAAAACGGCGCCGAATGTCTCTCGTCAGGCCGTGCTCTCTCCAATAATTCGCTTTCACCGAGGCAATAGCCGAGATCGTGGTCACGGTGAACGAATAAAATGGCGCCGAACGTCTCTCGTCAGGCCGTGCTCTCTCCAATAATTCGCTTTCACCGAGGCAATAGCCGAGATCGTGGTCACGGTGAACGAATAAAACGGCGCCGAACGTCTCTAGTCAGGCCGTGCTCGCTCCAATAATTCGCTTTCACCGAGGCAATAGCCGAGATCGTGGTCACGGTGAACGAATAAAACGGCGCCGAACGTCTCTCGTCAGGCCGTGCTCTCTCCAATAATTCGCTTTCACCGAGGCAATAGTCGAGATCGTGGTCACGGTGAACGAATAAAACCGCGCCGAATGTCTCTCGTCAGGCCGTGCTCGCTCCAATAATTCGCTTTCACCGAGGCAATAGCCGAGATCGTGGTCACGATGAACGAATAAAACCGCGCCGAACGTCTCTCGTCAGGCCGTGCTCTCTCCAATAATACGCTTTCACCGAGGCAATAGCCGAGATCGTGGTCACGGTGAACGAATAAAACGGCGCTGAACGTCTCTCGTCAGGCCGTGCTCGCTCCAATAATTCGCTTTCACCGAGGCAATAGCCGAGATCGTGGTCACCGGTGAACGAATAAAACCGCGCCGAACGTCTCTCGTCAGGCCGTGCTCTCTCCAATAATTCGCTTTCACCGAGGCAATAGCCGAGATCGTGGTCACGGTGAACGAATAAAACGGCGCCGAACGTCTCTCGTCAGGCCGTGCTCTCTCCAATAATTCGCTTTCACCGAGGCAACAGCCGAGATCGTGGTCACGGTGAACGAATAAAACGGCGCCGAACGTCTCTCGTCAGGCCGTGCTCTCTCCAATAATTCGCTTTCACCGAGGCAATAGCCGAGATCGTGGTCACGGTGACCGAATAAAACGGCGCCGAACGTCTCTCGTCAGGCCGTGCTCGCTCCAATAATTCGCTTTCACCGAGGCAATAGCCGAGATCGTGGTCACGGTGAACGAATAAAACCGCGCCGAACGTCTCTCGTCAGGCCGTGCTCTCTCCAATAATTCGCTTTCACCGAGGCAATAGCCGAGATCGTGGTCACGGTGAACGAATAAAACGGCGCCGAACGTCTCTCGTCAGGCCGTGCTCGCTCCAATAATTCGCTTTCACCGAGGCAATAGCCGAGATCGTGGTCACGGTGAACGAATAAAACCGCGCCGAACGTCTCTCGTCAGGCCGTGCTCGCTCCAATAATTCGCTTTCACCGAGGCAATAGCCGAGATCGTGGTCACGGTGAACGAATAAAACCGCGCCGAACGTCTCTCGTCAGGCCGTGCTCTCTCCAATAATTCGCTTTCACCGAGGCAATAGCCGAGATCGTGGTCACGGTGAAGGAATAAAACCGCGCCGAACGTCTCTCGTCAGGCCGTGCTCTCTCCAATAATTCGCTTTCACCGAGGCAATAGCCGAGATCGTGGTCACGGTGAACGAATAAAACGGCGCCGAACGTCTCTCGTCAGGCCGTGCTCGCTCCAATAATTCGCTTTCACCGAGGCAATAGCCGAGATTGTGGTCACGGTGAACGAATAAAACCGCGCCGAACTTCTCTCGTCAGGCCGTGCTCTCTCCAATAATTCGCTTTCACCGAGGCAATAGCCGAGATCGTGGTCACGGTGAACGAATAAAACCGCGCCGAACGTCTCTCGTCAGGCCGTGCTCTCTCCAATAATTCGCTTTCACCGAGCCAATAGACGCCGTCGTGGTCACGGTGAACGAATAAAACCGCGCCGAACGTCTCTCGTCAGGCCGTGCTCGCTCCAATAATTCGCTTTCACCGAGGCAATAGCCGAGATCGTGGTCACGGTGAACGAATAAAACCGCGCCGAACGTCTCTCGTCAGGCCGTGCTCTCTCCAATAATTCGCTTTCACCGAGGCAATAGCCGAGATCGTGGTCACGGTGAACGAATAAAACGGCGCCGAACGTCTCTCGTCAGGCCGTGCTCTCTCCAATAATTCGCTTTCACCGAGGCAATAGCCGAGATCGTGGTCATGGTGAACGAATAAAACGGCGCCGAACGTCTCTCGTCAGGCCGTGCTCTCTCCAATAATTCGCTTTCACCGAGGCAATAGCCGAGATCGTGGTCACGGTGAACGAATAAAACCGCGCCGAACCTCTCTCGTCAGGCCGTGCTCGCTCCAATAATTCGCTTTCCACCGAGGCAATAGCCGAGATCGTGGTCACGGTGAACGAATAAAACCGCGCCGAACGTCTCTCGTCAGGCCGTGCTCTCTCCAATAATTCGCTTTCACCGAGGCAATAGCCGAGATCGTGGTCACGGTGAACGAATAAAACGGCGCCGAATGTCTCTCGTCAGGCCGTGCTCTCTCCAATAATTCGCTTTCACCGAGGCAATAGCCGAGATCGTGGTCAGGGTGAACGAATAAAACGGCGCCGAACGTCTCTCGTCAGGCCGTGCTCTCTCCAATAATTCGCTTTCACCGAGGCAATAGCCGAGATCGTGGTCACGGTGAACGAATAAAACGGCGCCGAACGTCTCTCGTCAGGCCGTGCTCTCTCCAATAATTCGCTTTCACCGAGGCAACAGCCGAGATCGTGGTCACGGTGAACGAATAAAACGGCGCCGAACGTCTCTCGTCAGGCCGTGCTCTCTCCAATAATTCGCTTTCACCGAGGCAATAGCCGAGATCGTGGTCACGGTGACCGAATAAAACGGCGCCGAACGTCTCTCGTCAGGCCGTGCTCGCTCCAATAATTCGCTTTCACCGAGGCAATAGCCGAGATCGTGGTCACGGTGAACGAATAAAACCGCGCCGAACGTCTCTCGTCAGGCCGTGCTCTCTCCAATAATTCGCTTTCACCGAGGCAATAGCCGAGATCGTGGTCACGGTGAACGAATAAAACGGCGCCGAACGTCTCTCGTCAGGCTGTGCTCGCTCCAATAATTCGCTTTCACCGAGGCAATAGCCGAGATCGTGGTCACGGTGAACGAATAAAACCGCGCCGAACGTCTCTCGTCAGGCCGTGCTCGCTCCAATAATTCGCTTTCACCGAGGCAATAGCCGAGATCGTGGTCACGGTGAACGAATAAAACCGCGCCGAACGTCTCTCGTCAGGCCGTGCTCTCTCCAATAATTCGCTTTCACCGAGGCAATAGCCGAGATCGTGGTCACGGTGAAGGAATAAAACCGCGCCGAACGTCTCTCGTCAGGCCGTGCTCTCTCCAATAATTCGCTTTCACCGAGGCAATAGCCGAGATCGTGGTCACGGTGAACGAATAAAACGGCGCCGAACGTCTCTCGTCAGGCCGTGCTCGCTCCAATAATTCGCTTTCACCGCGGCAATAGCCGAGAATGTGGTCACGGTGAACGAATAAAACCGCGCCGAACGTCTCTCGTCAGGCCGTGCTCTCTCCAATAATTCGCTTTCACCGAGGCAATAGCCGAGATCGTGGTCACGGTGAACGAATAAAACCGCGCCGAACGTCTCTCGTCAGGCCGTGCTCTCTCCAATAATTCGCTTTCACCGAGCCAATAGACGCCGTCGTGGTCACGGTGAACGGATAAAACCGCGCCGAACGTCTCTCGTCAGGCCGTGCTCGCTCCAATAATTCGCTTTCACCGAGGCAATAGCCGAGATCGTGGTCACGGTGAACGAATAAAACCGCGCCGAACGTCTCTCGTCAGGCCGTGCTCTCTCCAATAATTCGCTTTCACCGAGGCAATAGCCGAGATCGTGGTCACGGTGAACGAATAAAACGGCGCCGAACGTCTCTCGTCAGGCCGTGCTCTCTCCAATAATTCGCTTTCACCGAGGCAATAGCCGAGATCGTGGTCATGGTGAACGAATAAAACGGCGCGAACGTCTCTCGTCAGGCCGTGCTCTCTCCAATAATTCGCTTTCACCGAGGCAATAGCCGAGATCGTGGTCACGGTGAACGAATAAAACCGCGCCGAACCTCTCTCGTCAGGCCGTGCTCGCTCCAATAATTCGCTTTCACCGAGGCAATAGCCGAGATCGTGGTCACGGTGAACGAATAAAACCGCGCCGAACGTCTCTCGTCAGGCCGTGCTCTCTCCAATAATTCGCTTTCACCGAGGCAATAGCCGAGATCGTGGTCACGGTGAACGAATAAAACGGCGCCGAATGTCTCTCGTCAGGCCGTGCTCTCTCCAATAATTCGCTTTCACCGAGGCAATAGCCGAGATCGTGGTCAGGGTGAACGAATAAAACGGCGCCGAACGTCTCTCGTCAGGCCGTGCTCTCTCCAATAATTCGCTTTCACCGAGGCAATAGCCGAGATCGTGGTCACGGTGAACGAATAAAACGGCGCCGAACGTCTCTAGTCAGGCCGTGCTCGCTCCAATAATTCGCTTTCACCGAGGCAATAGCCGAGATCGTGGTCACGGTGAACGAATAAAACGGCGCCGAACGTCTCTCGTCAGGCCGTGCTCTCTCCAATAATTCGCTTTCACCGAGGCAATAGTCGAGATCGTGGTCACGGTGAACGAATAAAACCGCGCCGAACGTCTCTCGTCAGGCCGTGCTCGCTCCAATAATTCGCTTTCACCGAGGCAATAGCCGAGATCGTGGTCACGATGAACGAATAAAACCGCGCCGAACGTCTCTCGTCAGGCCGTGCTCTCTCCAATAATACGCTTTCACCGAGGCAATAGCCGAGATCGTGGTCACGGTGAACGAATAAAACGGCGCTGAACGTCTCTCGTCAGGCCGTGCTCGCTCCAATAATTCGCTTTCACCGAGGCAATAGCCGAGATCGTGGTCACGGTGAACGAATAAAACCGCGCCGAACGTCTCTCGTCAGGCCGTGCTCTCTCCAATAATTCGCTTTCACCGAGGCAATAGCCGAGATCGTGGTCACGGTGAACGAATAAAACGGCGCCGAACGTCTCTCGTCAGGCCGTGCTCTCTCCAATAATTCGCTTTCACCGAGGCAACAGCCGAGATCGTGGTCACGGTGACCGAATAAAACGGCGCCGAACGTCTCTCGTCAGGCCGTGCTCTCTCCAATAATTCGCTTTCACCGAGGCAATAGCCGAGATCGTGGTCACGGTGACCGAATAAAACGGCGCCGAACGTCTCTCGTCAGGCCGTGCTCGCTCCAATAATTCGCTTTCACCGAGGCAATAGCCGAGATCGTGGTCACGGTGAACGAATAAAACCGCGCCGAACGTCTCTCGTCAGGCCGTGCTCTCTCCAATAATTCGCTTTCACCGAGGCAATAGCCGAGATCGTGGTCACGGTGAACGAATAAAACCGCGCCGAACGTCTCTCGTCAGGCCGTGCTCGCTCCAATAATTCGCTTTCACCGAGGCAATAGCCGAGATCGTGGTCACGGTGAACGAATAAAACCGCGGCGAACGTCTCTCGTCAGGCCGTGCTCTCTCCAATAATTCGCTTTCACCGAGGCAATAGCCGAGATCGTGGTCACGGTGAACGAATAAAACCGCGCCGAACGTCTCTCGTCAGGCCGTGCTCTCTCCAATAATTCGCTTTCACCGAGGCAATAGCCGAGATCGTGGTCACGGTGAACGAATAAAACGGCGGCGAACGTCTCTCGTCAGGCCGTGCTCGCTCCAATAATTCGCTTTCACCGAGGCAATAGCCGAGATTGTGGTCACGGTGAACGAATAAAACCGCGCCGAACGTCTCTCGTCAGGCCGTGCTCTCTCCAATAATTCGCTTTCACCGAGGCAATAGCCAAGATCGTGGTCACGGTGAACGAATAAAACCTCGCCAAACGTCTCTCGTCAGGCCGTGCTCGCTCCAATAATTCGCTTTCACCGAGGCAATAGCCGAGATCGTGGTCACGGTGAACGAATAAAACTGCGCCGAACGTCTCTCGTCAGGCCGTGCTCGCTCCAATAATTCGCTTTCACCGAGGCAATAGCCGAGATCGTGGTCACGGTGAACGAATGAAACCGCGCCGAACGTCTCTCGTCAGGCCGTGCTCGCTCCAATAATTCGCTTTCACCGAGGCAATAGCCGAGATCGTGGTCACGGTGAACGAATAAAACCGCGCCGAACGTCTCTCGTCAGGCCGTGCTCTCTCCAATAATTCGCTTTCACCGAGGCAATAGCCGAGATCGTGGTCACGGTGAACGAATAAAACGGCGCCGAACGTCTCTCGTCAGGCCGTGCTCTCTCCAATAATTCGCTTTCACCGAGGCAATAGCCGAGATCGTGGTCACGGTGAACGAATAAAACGGCGCCAAACGTCTCTCGTCAGGCCGTGCTCTCTCCAATAATTCGCTTTCACCGAGGCAATAGCCGAGATCGTGGTCACGGTGAACGAATAAAACGGCGCCGAACGTCCCTCGTCAGGCCGTGCTCTCTCCAATAATTCGCTTTCACCGAGGCAATAGCCAAGATCGTGGTCACGGTGAACGAATAAAACGGCGCCAAACGTCTCTCGTCAGGCCGTGCTCGCTCCAATAATTCGCTTTCACCGAGGCAATAGCCGAGATCGTGGTCACGGTGAACGAATGAAACGGCGCCGAACGTCTCTCGTCAGGCCGTGCTCGCTCCAATAATTCGCTTTCACCGAGGGAATAGCCGAGATCGTGGTCACGGTGAACGAATAAAACCGCGCCGAACGTCTCTCGTCAGGCCGTGCTCGCTCCAATAATTCGCTTTCACCGAGGCAATAGCCGAGATCGTGGTCACGGTGAACAAATAAAACCGCGCCGAACGTCTCTCGTCAGGCCGTGCTCGCTCCAATAATTCGCTTTCACCGAGGCAATAGCCGAGATCGTGGTCACGGTGAACGAATAAAACCGCGCCGAACGTCTCTCGTCAGGCCGTGCTCTCTCCAAAAATTCGCTTTCACCGAGGCAATAGCCGAGATCGTGGTCACGGTGAACGAATAAAACGGCGCCGAACGTCTCTCGTCAGGCCGTGCTCTCTCCAATAATTCGCTTTCACCAAGGCAATAGCCGAGATCGTGGTCACGGTGAACGAATAAAACGGCGCCAAACGTCTCTCGTCAGGCCGTGCTCTCTCCAATAATTCGCTTTCACCGAGGCAATAGCCGAGATCGTGGTCACGGTGAACGAATAAAACGGCGCCGAACGTCTCTCGTCGGGCCGTGCTCTCTCCAATAATTCGCTTTCACCGAGTCAATAGCCGAGATCGTGGTCACGGTGAACGAATAGAACCGCGCCGAACGTCTCTCGTCAGGCCGTGCTCTCTCCAATAATTCGCTTTCACCGAGGCAATAGCCGAGATCGTGGTCACGGTGAACGAATAAAACGGCGCCGAACGTCTCTCGTCAGGCCGTGCTCTCTCAAATAATTCACTTTCACCGAGGCAATAGCCGAGATCGTGGTCACGGTGAACGAATAGAACCGCGCCGAACGTCTCTCGTCAGGCCGTGCTCTCTCCAATAATTCGCTTTCACCGAGACAATAGCCGAGATCGTGGTCACGGTGAACGAATAAAACGGCGCCGAACGTCTCTCGTCAGGCCGTGCTCTCTCAAATAATTCACTTTCACCGAGGCAATAGCCGAGATCGTGGTCACGGTGAACGAATAAAACGGCGCCAAACGTCTCTCGTCAGGCCGTGCTCGCTCCAATAATTCGCTTTCACCGAGGCAATAGCCGAGATCGTGGTCACGGTGAACGAATAAAACCGCGCCGAACGTCTCTCGTCAGGCCGTGCTCGCTCCAATAATTCGCTTTCACCGAGGCAATAGCCGAGATCGTGGTCACGGTGAACGAATAAAACCGCGCCGAACGTCTCTCGTCAGGCCGTGCTCTCTTCAATAATTCGCTTTCACCGAGGCAATAGCCGAGATCGTGGTCACGGTGAACGAATAAAACGGCGCCGAACGTCTCTCGTCAGGCCGTGTTCGCTCCAATAATTCGTTTTCACCGAGGCAATAGCCGAGATCGTGGTAACGGTGAACGAATAAAACCGCGCCGAACGTCTCTCGTCAGGCCGTGCTCTCTCCAATAATTCGCTTTCACCGAGGCAATAGCCGAGATCGTGGTCACGGTGAACGAATAAAACGGCGCCGAACGTCTCTCGTCAGGCCGTGCTCGCTCCAATAATTCGCTTTCACCGAGGCAATAGCCGAGATCGTGGTCACGGTGAACGAATAAAACCGCGCCGAACGTCTCTCGTCAGGCCGTGCTCTCTCCAATAATTCGCTTTCACCGAGGCAATAGCCGAGATCGTGGTCACGGTGAACGAATAAAACGGCGCCGAACGTCTCTCGTCAGGCCGTGCTCTCTCCAATAATTCGCTTTCACCGAGGCAATAGCCGAGATCGTGGTCACGGTGAACGAATAAAACGGCGCCGAACGTCTCTCGTCAGGCCGTGCTCTCTCCAATAATTCGCTTTCACCGAGGCAATAGCCGAGATCGTGGTCACGGTGACCGAATAAAACGGCGCCGAACGTCTCTCGTCAGGCCGTGCTCGCTCCAATAATTCGCTTTCACCGAGGCAATAGCCGAGATCGTGGTCACGGTGAACGAATAAAACCGCGCCAAACGTCTCTCGTCAGGCCGTGCTCGCTCCAATAATTCGCTTTCACCGAGGCAATAGCCGAGATCGTGGTCACGGTGAACGAATAAAACCGCGCCGAACGTCTCTCGTCAGGCCGTGCTCTCTCCAATAATTCGCTTTCACCGAGGCAATAGCCGAGATCGTGGTCACGGTGAACGAATAAAACCGCGACGAACGTCTCTCGTCAGGCCGTGCTCTCTCCAATAATTCGCTTTCACCGAGGCAATAGCCGAGATCGTGGTCACGGTGAACGAATAAAACGGCGCCGAACGTCTCTCGTCAGGCCGTGCTCGCTCCAATAATTCGCTTTCACCGAGGCAATAGCCGAGATTGTGGTCACGGTGAACGAATAAAACCGCGCCGAACGTCTCTCGTCAGGCCGTGCTCTCTCCAATAATTCGCTTTCACCGAGGCAATAGCCCAGATCGTGGTCACGGTGAACGAATAAAACCGCGCCAAACGTCTCTCGTCAGGCCGTGCTCGCTCCAATAATTCGCTTTCACCGAGGCAATAGCCGAGATCGTGGTCACGGTGAACGAATAAAACTGCGCCGAACGTCTCTCGTCAGGCCGTGCTCGCTCCAATAATTCGCTTTCACCGAGGCAATAGCCGAGATCGTGGTCACGGTGAACGAATAAAACCGCGCCGAACGTCTCTCGTCAGGCCGTGCTCTCTCCAATAATTCGCTTTCACCGAGGCAATAGCCGAGATCGTGGTCACGGTGAACGAATAAAACGGCGCCGAACGTCTCTCGTCAGGCCGTGCTCTCTCCAATAATTCGCTTTCACCGAGGCAATAGCCGAGATCGTGGTCACGGTGAACGAATAAAACGGCGCCAAACGTCTCTCGTCAGGCCGTGCTCTCTCCAATAATTCGCTTTCACCGAGGCAATAGCCGAGATCGTGGTCACGGTGAACGAATAAAACGGCGCCGAACGTCTCTCGTCAGGCCGTGCTCACTCCAATAATTCGCTTTCACCGAGGCAATAGCCGAGATCGTGGTCACGGTGAACGAATAAAACCGCGCCAAACGTCTCTCGTCAGGCCGTGCTCGCTCCAATAATTCGCTTTCACCGAGGCAATAGCCGAGATCGTGGTCACGGTGAACGAATAAAACGGCGCCGAACGTCTCTCGTCAGGCCGTGCTCGCTCCAATAATTCGCTTTCACCGAGGCAATAGCCGAGATCGTGGTCACGGTGAACGAATAAAACCGCGCCGAACGTCTCTCGTCAGGCCGTGCTCGCTCCAATAATTCGCTTTCACTGAGGCAATAGCCGAGATCGTGGTCACGGTGAACGAATAAAACCGCGCCGAACGTCTCTCGTCAGGCCGTGCTCGCTCCAATAATTCGCTTTCACCGAGGCAATAGCCGAGATCGTGGTCACGGTGAACGAATAAAACCGCGCCGAACGTCTCTCGTCAGGCCGTGCTCTCTCCAAAAATTCGCTTTCACCGAGGCAATAGCCGAGATCGTGGTCACGGTTAACGAATAAAACGGCGCCGAACGTCTCTCGTCAGGCCGTGCTCTCTCCAATAATTCGCTTTCACCAAGGCAATAGCCGAGATCGTGGTCACGGTGAACGAATAAAACGGCGCCAAACGTCTCTCGTCAGGCCGTGCTCTCTCCAATAATTCGCTTTCACCGAGGCAATAGCCGAGATCGTGGTCACGGTGAACGAATAAAACGGCGCCGAACGTCTCTCGTCGGGCCGTGCTCTCTCCAATAATTCGCTTTCACCGAGGCAATAGCCGAGATCGTGGTCACGGTGAACGAATAGAACCGCGCCGAACGTCTCTCGTCAGGCCGTGCTCTCTCCAATAATTCGCTTTCACCGAGGCAATAGCCGAGATCGTGGTCACGGTGAACGAATAAAACGGCGCCGAACGTCTCTCGTCAGGCCGTGCTCTCTCAAATAATTCACTTTCACCGAGGCAATAGCCGAGATCGTGGTCACGGTGAACGAATAAAACGGCGCCAAACGTCTCTCGTCAGGCCGTGCTCGCTCCAATAATTCGCTTTCACCGAGGCAATAGCCGAGATCGTGGTCACGGTGAACGAATAAAACCGCGCCGAACGTCTCTCGTCAGGCCGTGCTCTCTCCAATAATTCGCTTTCACCGAGGCAATAGCCGAGATCGTGGTCACGGTGAACGAATAAAACCGCGACGAACGTCTCTCGTCAGGCCGTGCTCTCTCCAATAATTCGCTTTCACCGAGGCAATAGCCGAGATCGTGGTCACGGTGAACGAATAAAACGGCGCCGAACGTCTCTCGTCAGGCCGTGCTCGCTCCAATAATTCGCTTTCACCGAGGCAATAGCCGAGATTGTGGTCACGGTGAACGAATAAAACCGCGCCGAACGTCTCTCGTCAGGCCGTGCTCTCTCCAATAATTCGCTTTCACCGAGGCAATAGCCCAGATCGTGGTCACGGTGAACGAATAAAACCGCGCCAAACGTCTCTCGTCAGGCCGTGCTCGCTCCAATAATTCGCTTTCACCGAGGCAATAGCCGAGATCGTGGTCACGGTGAACGAATAAAACTGCGCCGAACGTCTCTCGTCAGGCCGTGCTCGCTCCAATAATTCGCTTTCACCGAGGCAATAGCCGAGATCGTGGTCACGGTGAACGAATAAAACCGCGCCGAACGTCTCTCGTCAGGCCGTGCTCTCTCCAATAATTCGCTTTCACCGAGGCAATAGCCGAGATCGTGGTCACGGTGAACGAATAAAACGGCGCCGAACGTCTCTCGTCAGGCCGTGCTCTCTCCAATAATTCGCTTTCACCGAGGCAATAGCCGAGATCGTGGTCACGGTGAACGAATAAAACGGCGCCAAACGTCTCTCGTCAGGCCGTGCTCTCTCCAATAATTCGCTTTCACCGAGGCAATAGCCGAGATCGTGGTCACGGTGAACGAATAAAACGGCGCCGAACGTCTCTCGTCAGGCCGTGCTCACTCCAATAATTCGCTTTCACCGAGGCAATAGCCGAGATCGTGGTCACGGTGAACGAATAAAACCGCGCCAAACGTCTCTCGTCAGGCCGTGCTCGCTCCAATAATTCGCTTTCACCGAGGCAATAGCCGAGATCGTGGTCACGGTGAACGAATAAAACGGCGCCGAACGTCTCTCGTCAGGCCGTGCTCGCTCCAATAATTCGCTTTCACCGAGGCAATAGCCGAGATCGTGGTCACGGTGAACGAATAAAACCGCGCCGAACGTCTCTCGTCAGGCCGTGCTCGCTCCAATAATTCGCTTTCACTGAGGCAATAGCCGAGATCGTGGTCACGGTGAACGAATAAAACCGCGCCGAACGTCTCTCGTCAGGCCGTGCTCGCTCCAATAATTCGCTTTCACCGAGGCAATAGCCGAGATCGTGGTCACGGTGAACGAATAAAACCGCGCCGAACGTCTCTCGTCAGGCCGTGCTCTCTCCAAAAATTCGCTTTCACCGAGGCAATAGCCGAGATCGTGGTCACGGTTAACGAATAAAACGGCGCCGAACGTCTCTCGTCAGGCCGTGCTCTCTCCAATAATTCGCTTTCACCAAGGCAATAGCCGAGATCGTGGTCACGGTGAACGAATAAAACGGCGCCAAACGTCTCTTGTCAGGCCGTGCTCTCTCCAATAATTCGCTTTCACCGAGGCAATAGCCGAGATCGTGGTCACGGTGAACGAATAAAACGGCGCCGAACGTCTCTCGTCGGGCCGTGCTCTCTCCAATAATTCGCTTTCACCGAGGCAATAGCCGAGATCGTGGTCACGGTGAACGAATAGAACCGCGCCGAACGTCTCTCGTCAGGCCGTGCTCTCTCCAATAATTCGCTTTCACCGAGGCAATAGCCGAGATCGTGGTCACGGTGAACGAATAAAACGGCGCCGAACGTCTCTCGTCAGGCCGTGCTCTCTCAAATAATTCACTTTCACCGAGGCAATAGCCGAGATCGTGGTCACGGTGAACGAATAAAACGGCGCCAAACGTCTCTCGTCAGGCCGTGCTCGCTCCAATAATTCGCTTTCACCGAGGCAATAGCCGAGATCGTGGTCACGGTGAACGAATAAAACCGCGCCGAACGTCTCTCGTCAGGCCGTGCTCGCTCCAATAATTCGCTTTCACCGAGGCAATAGCCGAGATCGTGGTCACGGTGAACGAATAAAACCGCGCCGAACGTCTCTCGTCAGGCCGTGCTCTCTCCAATAATTCGCTTTCACCGAGGCAATAGCCGAGATCGTGGTCACGGTGAACGAATAAAACGGCGCCGAACGTCTCTCGTCAGGCCGTGCTCTCTCCAATAATTCGCTTTCACCGAGGCAATAGCCGAGATCGTGGTCACGGTGAACGAATAAAACGGCGCCGAACGTCTCTCGTCAGGCCGTGCTCTCTCCAATAATTCGCTTTCACCGAGGCAATAGCCGAGATCGTGGTCACGGTGACCGAATAAAACGGCGCCGAACGTCTCTCGTCAGGCCGTGCTCGCTCCAATAATTCGCTTTCACCGAGGCAATAGCCGAGATCGTGGTCACGGTGAACGAATAAAACCGCGCCGAACGTCTCTCGTCAGGCCGTGCTCGCTCCAATAATTCGCTTTCACCGAGGCAATAGCCGAGATCGTGGTCACGGTGAACGAATAAAACCGCGGCGAACGTCTCTCGTCAGGCCGTGCTCTCTCCAATAATTCGCTTTCACCGAGGCAATAGCCGAGATCGTGGTCACGGTGAACGAATAAAACCGCGACGAACGTCTCTCGTCAGGCCGTGCTCTCTCCAATAATTCGCTTTCACCGAGGCAATAGCCGAGATCGTGGTCACGGTGAACGAATAAAACGGCGCCGAACGTCTCTCGTCAGGCCGTGCTCGCTCCAATAATTCGCTTTCACCGAGGCAATAGCCGAGATTGTGGTCACGGTGAACGAATAAAACCGCGCCGAACGTCTCTCGTCAGGCCGTGCTCTCTCCAATAATTCGCTTTCACCGAGGCAATAGCCCAGATCGTGGTCACGGTGAACGAATAAAACCGCGCCAAACGTCTCTCGTCAGGCCGTGCTCGCTCCAATAATTCGCTTTCACCGAGGCAATAGCCGAGATCGTGGTCACGGTGAACGAATAAAACTGCGCCGAACGTCTCTCGTCAGGCCGTGCTCGCTCCAATAATTCGCTTTCACCGAGGCAATAGCCGAGATCGTGGTCACGGTGAACGAATGAAACCGCGCCGAACGTCTCTCGTCAGGCCGTGCTCGCTCCAATAATTCGCTTTCACCGAGGCAATAGCCGAGATCGTGGTCACGGTGAACGAATAAAACCGCGCCGAACGTCTCTCGTCAGGCCGTGCTCTCTCCAATAATTCGCTTTCACCGAGGCAATAGCCGAGATCGTGGTCACGGTGAACGAATAAAACGGCGCCGAACGTCTCTCGTCAGGCCGTGCTCTCTCCAATAATTCGCTTTCACCGAGGCAATAGCCGAGATCGTGGTCACGGTGAACGAATAAAACGCCGCCAAACGTCTCTCGTCAGGCCGTGCTCTCTCCAATAATTCGCTTTCACCGAGGCAATAGCCGAGATCGTGGTCACGGTGAACGAATAAAACGGCGCCGAACGTCTCTCGTCAGGCCGTGCTCTCTCCAATAATTCGCTTTCACCGAGGCAATAGCCGAGATCGTGGTCACGGTGAACGAATAAAACCGCGCCAAACGTCTCTCGTCAGGCCGTGCTCGCTCCAATAATTCGCTTTCACCGAGGCAATAGCCGAGATCGTGGTCACGGTGAACGAATAAAACGGCGCCGAACGTCTCTCGTCAGGCCGTGCTCGCTCCAATAATTCGCTTTCACCGAGGCAATAGCCGAGATCGTGGTCACGGTGAACGAATAAAACCGCGCCGAACGTCTCTCGTCAGGCCGTGCTCGCTCCAATAATTCGCTTTCACTGAGGCAATAGCCGAGATCGTGGTCACGGTGAACGAATAAAACCGCGCCGAACGTCTCTCGTCAGGCCGTGCTCGCTCCAATAATTCGCTTTCACCGAGGCAATAGCCGAGATCGTGGTCACGGTGAACGAATAAAACCGCGCCGAACGTCTCTCGTCAGGCCGTGCTCTCTCCAAAAATTCGCTTTCACCGAGGCAATAGCCGAGATCGTGGTCACGGTTAACGAATAAAACGGCGCCGAACGTCTCTCGTCAGGCCGTGCTCTCTCCAATAATTCGCTTTCACCAAGGCAATAGCCGAGATCGTGGTCACGGTGAACGAATAAAACGGCGCCAAACGTCTCTCGTCAGGCCGTGCTCTCTCCAATAATTCGCTTTCACCGAGGCAATAGCCGAGATCGTGGTCACGGTGAACGAATAAAACGGCGCCGAACGTCTCTCGTCGAGCCGTGCTCTCTCCAATAATTCGCTTTCACCGAGGCAATAGCCGAGATCGTGGTCACGGTGAACGAATAGAACCGCGCCGAACGTCTCTCGTCAGGCCGTGCTCTCTCCAATAATTCGCTTTCACCGAGGCAATAGCCGAGATCGTGGTCACGGTGAACGAATAAAACGGCGCCGAACGTCTCTCGTCAGGCCGTGCTCTCTCAAATAATTCACTTTCACCGAGGCAATAGCCGAGATCGTGGTCACGGTGAACGAATAAAACGGCGCCAAACGTCTCTCGTCAGGCCGTGCTCGCTCCAATAATTCGCTTTCACCGAGGCAATAGCCGAGATCGTGGTCACGGTGAACGAATAAAACCGCGCCGAACGTCTCTCGTCAGGCCGTGCTCGCTCCAATAATTCGCTTTCACCGAGGCAATAGCCGAGATCGTGGTCACGGTGAACGAATAAAACCGCGCCGAACGTCTCTCGTCAGGCCGTGCTCTCTCCAATAATTCGCTTTCACCGAGGCAATAGCCGAGATCGTGGTCACGGTGAACGAATAAAACCGCGCCGAACGTCTCTCGTCAGGCCGTGCTCTCTCCAATAATTCGCTTTCACCGAGGCAATAGCCGAGATCGTGGTCACGGTGAACGAATAAAACGGCGCCGAACGTCTCTCGTCAGGCCGTGCTCGCTCCAATAATTCGCTTTCACCGAGGCAATAGCCGAGATCGTGGTCACGGTGAACGAATAAAACCGCGCCGAACGTCTCTCGTCAGGCCGTGCTCTCTCCAATAATTCGCTTTCACCGAGGCAATAGCCGAGATCGTGGTCACGGTGAACGAATAAAACCGCGCCAAACGTCTCTCGTCAGGCCGTGCTCGCTCCAATAATTCGCTTTCACCGAGGCAATAGCCGAGATTGTGGTCACGGTGAACGAATAAAACCGCGCCGAACGTCTCTCGTCAGGCCGTGCTCGCTCCAATAATTCGCTTTCACCGAGGCAATAGCCGAGATCGTGGTCACGGTGAACGAATAAAACCGCGCCGAACGTCTCTCGTCAGGCCGTGCTCTCTCCAATAATTCGCTTTCACCGAGGCAATAGCCGAGATCGTGGTCACGGTGAACGAATAAAACGGCGCCAAACGTCTCTCGTCAGGCCGTGCTCGCTCCAATAATTCGCTTTCACCGAGGCAATAGCCGAGATCGTGGTCACGGTGAACGAATAAAACCGCACCGAACGTCTCTCGCCAGGCCGTGCTCTCTCCAATAATTCGCTTTCACCGAGGCAATAGCCGAGATCGTGGTCACGGTGAACGAATAAAACGGCGCCGAACGTCTCTCGTCAGGCCGTGCTCTCTCCAATAATTCGCTTTCACCGAGGCAATAGCCGAGATCGTGGTCACGGTGAACGAATAAAACCGCGCCGAACGTCTCTCGTCAGGCCGTGCTCGCTCCAATAATTCGCTTTCACCGAGGCAATAGCCGAGATCGTGGTCACGGTGAACGAATAAAACCGCGCCGAACGTCTCTCGTCAGGCCGTGCTCTCTCCAATAATTCGCTTTCACCGAGGCAATAGCCGAGATCATGGTCGCGGTGAACGAATAAAACGGCGCCAAACGTCTCTCGTCAGGCCGTGCTCGCTCCAATAATTCGCTTTCACCGAGGCAATAGCCGAGATCGTGGTCACGGTTAACGAATAAAACCGCGCCAAACGTCTCTCGTCAGGCCGTGCTCTCTCCAATAATTCGCTTTCACCGAGGCAATAGCCGAGATCGTGGTCACGGTGAACGAATAAAACCGCGCCGAACGTCTCTCGTCAGGCCGTGCTTTCTCCAATAATTCGCTTTCACCGAGGCAATAGCCGAGATCGTGGTCACGGTGAACGAATAAAACGGCGCCGAACGTCTCTCGTCAGGCCGTGCTCTCTCCAATATTTCGCTTTCACCGAGGCAATAGCCGAGATCGTGGTCACGGTGAACGAATAAAACGGCGCCGAACGTCTCTCGTCAGGCCGTGCTCTCTCCAATAATTCGCTTTCACCGAGGCAATAGCCGAGATCGTGGTCACGGTGAACGAATAAAACGGCGCCAAACGTCTCTCGTCAGGCCGTGCTCGCTCCAATAATTCGCTTTCACCGAGGCAATAGCCGAGATCGTGGTCACGGTGAACGAATAAAACCGCGCCAAACGTCTCTCGTCAGGCCGTGCTCTCTCCAATAATTCGCTTTCACCGAGGCAATAGCCGAGATCGTGGTCACGGTGAACGAATAAAACCGCGCCGAACGTCTCTCGTCAGGCCGTGCTCGCTCCAATAATTCGCTTTCACCGAGGCAATAGCCGAGATCGTGGTCACGGTGAACGAATAAAACGGCGCCAAACGTCTCTCGTCAGGCCGTGCTCGCTCCAATAATTCGCTTTCACCGAGGCAATAGCCGAGATCGTGGTCACGGTGAACGAATAAAACCGCGCCAAACGTCTCTCGTCAGGCCGTGCTCTCTCCAATAATTCGCTTTCACCGAGGCAATACCCGAGATCGTGGTCACGGTGAACGAATAAAACCGCGCCGAACGTCTCTCGTCAGGCCGTGCTCTCTCCAATAATTCGCTTTCACCGAGGCAATAGCCGAGATCGTGGTCACGGTGAACGAATAAAACGGCGCCGAACGTCTCTCGTCAGGCCGTGCTCTCTCCAATAATTCGCTTTCACCGAGGCAATCGCCGAGATCGTGGTCACGGTGAACGAATAAAACCGCGCCGAACGTCTCTCGTCAGGCCGTGCTCTCTCCAATAATTCGCTTTCACCGAGGCAATAGCCGAGATCGTGGTCACGGTGAACGAATAAAACCGCGCCGAACGTCTCTCGTCAGGCCGTGCTCGCTCCAATAATTCGCTTTCACCGAGGCAATAGCCAAGATCGTGGTCACGGTGAACGAATAAAACCGCGCCGAACGTCTCTCGTCAGGCCGTGCTCGATTCCAATATTTCGCTTTCACCGAGGCAATAGCCGAGATCGTGGTCACGGTGAACGAATAAAACCGCGCCGAACGTCTCTCGTCAGGCCGTGCTCGCTCCAATAATTCGCTTTCACCGAGGCAAAAGCCGAGATCGTGGTCACGGTGAACGAATAAAACCGCGCCGAACGTCTCTCGTCAGGCCGTGCTCTCTCCAATAATTCGCTTTCACCGAGGCAATAGCCGAGATCGTGGTCACGGTGAACGAATAAAACGGCGCCGAACGTCTCTCGTCAGGCCGTGCTCTCTCCAATAATTCGCTTTCACCGAGGCAATAGCCGAGATCGGGGTCACGGTGAACAAATAAAACCGCGCCGAACGTCTCTCGTCAGGCCGTGCTCGCTCCAATAATTCGCTTTCACCGAGGCAATAGCCGAGATCGTGGTCACGGTGAACGAATAAAACCGCGCCGAACGTCTCTCGTCAGGCCGTGCTCGCTCCAATAATTCGCTTTCACCGAGGCAATAGCCGAGATCGTAGTCACGGTGAACGAATAAAACCGCGCCAAACGTCTCTCGTCAGGCCGTGCTCTCTCCAATAATTCGCTTTCACCGAGGCAATAGCCGATATCGTGGTCACGGTGAACGAATAAAACCGCGCCGAACGTCTCTCGTCAGGTCGTGCTCGCTCCAATAATTCGCTTTCACCGAGGCAATAGCCGAGATCGTGGTCACGGTGAACGAATAAAACCGCGCCGAACGTCTCTCGTCAGGCCGTGCTCTCTCCAATAATTCGCTTTCACCGAGGCAATAGCCGAGATCGTGGTCACGGTGAACGAATAAAACCGCGCCGAACGTCTCTCGCCAGGCCGTGCTCGCTCCAATAATTCGCTTTCACCGAGGCAATAGCCGAGATCGTGGTCACGGTGAACGAATAAAACCGCGCCGAACGTCTCTCGTCAGGCCGTGCCCTCTCCAATAATTAGCTTTCACCGAGGCAATAGCCGAGATCGTGGTCACGGTGAACGAATAAAACCGCGCCGAACGTCTCTCGTCAGGCCGTGCTCGCTCCAATAATTCGCTTTCACCGAGGCAATAGCCGAGATCGTGGTCACGGTGAACGAATAACACCGCGCCGAACGTCTCTCGTCAGGCCGTGCTCTCTCCAATAATTCGCTTTCACCGAGGCAATAGCCGAGATCGTGGTCACGGTGAACGAATAAAACCGCGCCGAACGTCTCTCGTCAGGCCGTGCTCTCTCCAATAATTCGCTTTCACCGAGGCAATAGCCGAGATCGTGGTCACGGTGAACGAATAAAACCGCGCCGAACGTCTCTCGTCAGGCCGTGCTCTCTCCAATAATTCGCTTTCACCGAGGCAATAGCCGAGATCGTGGTCACGGTGAACGAATAAAACCGCGCCGAACGTCTCTCGTCAGGCCGTGCTCTCTCCAATAATTCGCTTTCACCGAGGCAATAGCCGAGATCGTGGTCACGGTGAACGAATAAAACCGCGCCGAACGTCTCTCGTCAGGCCGTGCTCTCTCCAATAATTCGCTTTCACCGAGGCAATAGCCGAGATCGTGGTCATGGTGAACGAATAAAACCGCGCCGAACGTCTCTCGTCAGGCCGTGCTCTCTCCAATAATTCGCTTTCACCGAGGCAATAGCCGAGATCGTGGTCACGGTGAACGAATAAAACCGCGCCGAACGTCTCTCGTCAGGCCGTGCTCTCTCCAATAATTCGCTTTCACCGAGGCAATAGCCGAGATCGTGGTCACGGTGAACGAATAAAACCGCGCCGAACGTCTCTCGTCAGGCCGTGCTCGCTCCAATAATTCGCTTTCACCGAGGCAATAGCCGAGATCGTGGTCACGGTGAACGAATAAAACCGCGCCCGAACGTCTCTCGTCAGGCCGTGCTCGCTCCAATAATTCGCTTTCACCGAGGCAATAGCCGAGATCGTGGTCACGGTGAACGAATAAAACCGCGCCAAACGTCTCTCGTCAGGCCGTGCTCTCTCCAATAATTCGCTTTCACCGAGGCAATAGCCGAGATCGTGGTCACGGTGAACGAATAAAACCGCGCCAAACGTCTCTCGTCAGGCCGTGCTCGCTCCAATAATTCGCTTTCACTGAGGCAATAGCCGAGATCGTGGTCACGGTGAACGAATAAAACCGCGCGAAACGTCTCTCGTCAGGCCGTGCTCTCTCCAATAATTCGCTTTCACCGAGGCAATAGCCGAGATCGTGGTCACGGTGAACGAATAAAACAGCGCCAAACGTCTCTCGTCAGGCCGTGCTCTCTCCAATAATTCGCTTTCACCGAGGCAATAGCCGAGATCGTGGTCACGGTGAACGAATAAAACCGCGCCAAACGTCTCTCGTCAGGCCGTGCTCGCTCCAATAATTCGCTTTCACCGAGGCAATAGCCGAGATCGTGGTCACGGTGAACGAATAAAACCGCGCCGAACGTCTCTCGTCAGGCCGTGCTCTCTCCAATAATTCGCTTTCACCGAGGCAATAGCCGAGATCGTGGTCACGGTGAACGAATAAAACGGCGCCGAACGTCTCTCGTCAGGCCGTGCTCTCTCCAATAATTCGCTTTCACCGAGGCAATAGCCGAGATCGTGGTCACGGTGAACGAATAAAACGGCGCCGAACGTCTCTCGTCAGGCCGTGCTCTCTCCAATAATTCGCTTTCACCGAGGCAATAGCCGAGATCGTGGTCACGGTGACCGAATAAAACGGCGCCGAACGTCTCTCGTCAGGCCGTGCTCGCTCCAATAATTCGCTTTCACCGAGGCAATAGCCGAGATCGTGGTCACGGTGAACGAATAAAACCGCGCCGAACGTCTCTCGTCAGGCCGTGCTCGCTCCAATAATTCGCTTTCACCGAGGCAATAGCCGAGATCGTGGTCACGGTGAACGAATAAAACCGCGCCGAACGTCTCTCGTCAGGCCGTGCTCTCTCCAATAATTCGCTTTCACCGAGGCAATAGCCGAGATCGTGGTCACGGTGAACGAATAAAACCGCGACGAACGTCTCTCGTCAGGCCGTGCTCTCTCCAATAATTCGCTTTCACCGAGGCAATAGCCGAGATCGTGGTCACGGTGAACGAATAAAACGGCGCCGAACGTCTCTCGTCAGGCCGTGCTCGCTCCAATAATTCGCTTTCACCGAGGCAATAGCCGAGATTGTGGTCACGGGTGAACGAATAAAACCGCGCCGAACGTCTCTCGTCAGGCCGTGCTCTCTCCAATAATTCGCTTTCACCGAGGCAATAGCCCAGATCGTGGTCACGGTGAACGAATAAAACCGCGCCAAACGTCTCTCGTCAGGCCGTGCTCGCTCCAATAATTCGCTTTCACCGAGGCAATAGCCGAGATCGTGGTCACGGTGAACGAATAAAACTGCGCCGAACGTCTCTCGTCAGGCCGTGCTCGCTCCAATAATTCGCTTTCACCGAGGCAATAGCCGAGATCGTGGTCACGGTGAACGAATGAAACCGCGCCGAACGTCTCTCGTCAGGCCGTGCTCGCTCCAATAATTCGCTTTCACCGAGGCAATAGCCGAGATCGTGGTCACGGTGAACGAATAAAACCGCGCCGAACGTCTCTCGTCAGGCCGTGCTCTCTCCAATAATTCGCTTTCACCGAGGCAATAGCCGAGATCGTGGTCACGGTGAACGAATAAAACGGCGCCGAACGTCTCTCGTCAGGCCGTGCTCTCTCCAATAATTCGCTTTCACCGAGGCAATAGCCGAGATCGTGGTCACGGTGAACGAATAAAACGGCGCCAAACGTCTCTCGTCAGGCCGTGCTCTCTCCAATAATTCGCTTTCACCGAGGCAATAGCCGAGATCGTGGTCACGGTGAACGAATAAAACGGCGCCGAACGTCTCTCGTCAGGCCGTGCTCTCTCCAATAATTCGCTTTCACCGAGGCAATAGCCGAGATCGTGGTCACGGTGAACGAATAAAACCGCGCCAAACGTCTCTCGTCAGGCCGTGCTCGCTCCAATAATTCGCTTTCACCGAGGCAATAGCCGAGATCGTGGTCACGGTGAACGAATAAAACGGCGCCGAACGTCTCTCGTCAGGCCGTGCTCGCTCCAATAATTCGCTTTCACCGAGGCAATAGCCGAGATCGTGGTCACGGTGAACGAATAAAACCGCGCCGAACGTCTCTCGTCAGGCCGTGCTCGCTCCAATAATTCGCTTTCACTGAGGCAATAGCCGAGATCGTGGTCACGGTGAACGAATAAAACCGCGCCGAACGTCTCTCGTCAGGCCGTGCTCGCTCCAATAATTCGCTTTCACCGAGGCAATAGCCGAGATCGTGGTCACGGTGAACGAATAAAACCGCGCCGAACGTCTCTCGTCAGGCCGTGCTCTCTCCAAAAATTCGCTTTCAACGAGGCAATAGCCGAGATCGTGGTCACGGTTAACGAATAAAACGGCGCCGAACGTCTCTCGTCAGGCCGTGCTCTCTCCAATAATTCGCTTTCACCAAGGCAGTAGCCGAGATCGTGGTCACGGTGAACGAATAAAACGGCGCCAAACGTCTCTCGTCAGGCCGTGCTCTCTCCAATAATTCGCTTTCACCGAGGCAATAGCCGAGATCGTGGTCACGGTGAACGAATAAAACGGCGCCGAACGTCTCTCGTCGGGCCGTGCTCTCTCCAATAATTCGCTTTCACCGAGGCAATAGCCGAGATCGTGGTCACGGTGAACGAATAGAACCGCGCCGAACGTCTCTCGTCAGGCCGTGCTCTCCAATAATTCGCTTTCACCGAGGCAATAGCCGAGATCGTGGTCACGGTGAACGAATAAAACGGCGCCGAACGTCTCTCGTCAGGCCGTGCTCTCTCAAATAATTCACTTTCACCGAGGCAATAGCCGAGATCGTGGTCACGGTGAACGAATAAAACGGCGCCAAACGTCTCTCGTCAGGCCGTGCTCGCTCCAATAATTCGCTTTCACCGAGGCAATAGCCGAGATCGTGGTCACGGTGAACGAATAAAACCGCGCCGAACGTCTCTCGTCAGGCCGTGCTCGCTCCAATAATTCGCTTTCACCGAGGCAATAGCCGAGATCGTGGTCACGGTGAACGAATAAAACCGCGCCGAACGTCTCTCGTCAGGCCGTGCTCTCTCCAATAATTCGCTTTCACCGAGGCAATAGCCGAGATCGTGGTCACGGTGAACGAATAAAACCGCGCCGAACGTCTCTCGTCAGGCCGTGCTCTCTCCAATAATTCGCTTTCACCGAGGCAATAGCCGAGATCGTGGTCACGGTGAACGAATAAAACGGCGCCGAACGTCTCTCGTCAGGCAGTGCTCGCTCCAATAATTCGCTTTCACCGAGGCAATAGCCGAGATCGTGGTCACGGTGAACGAATAAAACCGCGCCGAACGTCTCTCGTCAGGCCGTGCTCTCTCCAATAATTCGCTTTCACCGAGGCAATAGCCGAGATCGTGGTCACGGTGAACGAATAAAACCGCGCCAAACGTCTCTCGTCAGGCCGTGCTCGCTCCAATAATTCGCTTTCACCGAGGCAATAGCCGAGATTGTGGTCACGGTGAACGAATAAAACCGCGCCGAACGTCTCTCGTCAGGCCGTGCTCGCTCCAATAATTCGCTTTCACCGAGGCAATAGCCGAGATCGTGGTCACGGTGAACGAATAAAACCGCGCCGAACGTCTCTCGTCAGGCCGTGCTCTCTCCAATAATTCGCTTTCACCGAGGCAATAGCCGAGATCGTGGTCACGGTGAACGAATAAAACGGCGCCAAACGTCTCTCGTCAG
Organism: Ixodes scapularis; assembly: GCF_016920785.2. Classification (NCBI taxonomy): domain Eukaryota; kingdom Metazoa; phylum Arthropoda; class Arachnida; order Ixodida; family Ixodidae; genus Ixodes; species Ixodes scapularis. The sequence goes on from NW_024610209.1 coordinate 41,105, forward strand.
GCCGTGCTCGCTCCAATAATTCGCTTTCACCGAGGCAATAGCCGAGATCGTGGTCACGGTGAACGAATAAAACCGCGCCAAACGTCTCTCGTCGGGCCGTGCTCTCTCCAATAATTCGCTTTCACCGAGGCAATAGCCGAGATCGTGGTCACGGTGAACGAATAAAACCGCACCGAACGTCTCTCGCCAGGCCGTGCTCTCTCCAATAATTCGCTTTCACCGAGGCAATAGCCGAGATCGTGGTCACGGTGAACGAATAAAACGGCGCCGAACGTCTCTCGTCAGGCCGTGCTCTCTCCAATAATTCGCTTTCACCGAGGCAATAGCCGAGATCGTGGTCACGGTGAACGAATAAAACCGCGCCGAACGTCTCTCGTCAGGCCGTGCTCGCTCCAATAATTCGCTTTCACCGAGGCAATAGCCGAGATCGTGGTCACGGTGAACGAATAAAACCGCGCCGAACGTCTCTCGTCAGGCCGTGCTCTCTCCAATAATTCGCTTTCGCCGAGGCAATAGCCGAGATCATGGTCACGGTGAACGAATAAAACGGCGCCAAACGTCTCTCGTCAGGCCGTGCTCGCTCCAATAATTCGCTTTCACCGAGGCAATAGCCGAGATCGTGGTCACGGTTAACGAATAAACCGCGCCAAACGTCTCTCGTCAGGCCGTGCTCTCTCCAATAATTCGCTTTCACCGAGGCAATAGCCGAGATCGTGGTCACGGTGAACGAATAAAACCGCGCCGAACGTCTCTCGTCAGGCCGTGCTTTCTCTAATAATTCGCTTTCACCGAGGCAATAGCCGAGATCGTGGTCACGGTGAACGAATAAACCGGCGCCGAACGTCTCTCGTCAGGCCGTGCTCTCTCCAATAATTCGCTTTCACCGAGGCAATAGCCGAGATCGTGGTCACGGTGAACGAATAAAACGGCGCCGAACGTCTCTCGTCAGGCCGTGCTCTCTCCAATAATTCGCTTTCACCGAGGCAATAGCCGAGATCGTGGTCACGGTGAACGAATAAAACGGCGCCAAACGTCTCTCGTCAGGCCGTGCTCGCTCCAATAATTCGCTTTCACCGAGGCAATAGCCGAGATCGTGGTCACGGTGAACGAATAAAACCGCGCCAAACGTCTCTCGTCAGGCCGTGCTCTCTCCAATAATTCGCTTTCACCGAGGCAATAGCCGAGATCGTGGTCACGGTGAACGAATAAAACCGCGCCGAACGTCTCTCGTCAGGCCGTGCTCGCTCCAATAATTCGCTTTCACCGAGGCAATAGCCGAGATCGTGGTCACGGTGAACGAATAAAACGGCGCCAAACGTCTCTCGTCAGGCCGTGCTCGCTCCAATAATTCGCTTTCACCGAGGCAATAGCCGAGATCGTGGTCACGGTGAACGAATAAAACCGCGCCAAACGTCTCTCGTCAGGCCGTGCTCTCTCCAATAATTCGCTTTCACCGAGGCAATACCCGAGATCGTGGTCACGGTGAACGAATAAAACCGCGCCGAACGTCTCTCGTCAGGCCGTGCTCTCTCCAATAATTCGCTTTCACCGAGGCAATAGCCGAGATCGTGGTCACGGTGAACGAATAAAACGGCGCCGAACGTCTCTCGTCAGGCCGTGCTCTCTCCAATAATTCGCTTTCACCGAGGCAATAGCCGAGATCGTGGTCACGGTGAACGAATAAAACCGCGCCGAACGTCTCTCGTCAGGCCGTGCTCTCTCCAATAATTCGCTTTCACCGAGGCAATAGCCGAGATCGTGGTCACGGTGAACGAATAAAACCGCGCCGAACGTCTCTCGTCAGGCCGTGCTCGCTCCAATAATTCGCTTTCACCGAGGCAATAGCCAAGATCGTGGTCACGGTGAACGAATAAAACCGCGCCGAACGTCTCTCGTCAGGCCGTGCTCGATTCCAATATTTCGCTTTCACCGAGGCAATAGCCGAGATCGTGGTCACGGTGAACGAATAAAACCGCGCCGAACGTCTCTCGTCAGGCCGTGCTCGCTCCAATAATTCGCTTTCACCGAGGCAATAGCCGAGATCGTGGTCACGGTGAACGAATAAAACCGCGCCGAACGTCTCTCGTCAGGCCGTGCTCTCTCCAATAATTCGCTTTCACCGAGGCAATAGCCGAGATCGTGGTCACGGTGAACGAATAAAACGGCGCCGAACGTCTCTCGTCAGGCCGTGCTCTCTCCAATAATTCGCTTTCACCGAGGCAATAGCCGAGATCGGGGTCACGGTGAACAAATAAAACCGCGCCGAACGTCTCTCGTCAGGCCGTGCTCGCTCCAATAATTCGCTTTCACCGAGGCAATAGCCGAGATCGTGGTCACGGTGAACGAATAAAACCGCGCCGAACGTCTCTCGTCAGGCCGTGCTCGCTCCAATAATTCGCTTTCACCGAGGCAATAGCCGAGATCGTAGTCACGGTGAACGAATAAAACCGCGCCAAACGTCTCTCGTCAGGCCGTGCTCTCTCCAATAATTCGCTTTCACCGAGGCAATAGCCGAGATCGTGGTCACGGTGAACGAATAAAACCGCGCCGAACGTCTCTCGTCAGGTCGTGCTCGCTCCAATAATTCGCTTTCACCGAGGCAATAGCCGAGATCGTGGTCACGGTGAACGAATAAAACCGCGCCGAACGTCTCTCGTCAGGCCGTGCTCTCTCCAATAATTCGCTTTCACCGAGGCAATAGCCGAGATCGTGGTCACGGTGAACGAATAAAACCGCGCCGAACGTCTCTCGTCAGGCCGTGCTCGCTCCAATAATTCGCTTTCACCGAGGCAATAGCCGAGATCGTGGTCACGGTGAACGAATAAAACCGCGCCGAACGTCTCTCGTCAGGCCGTGCTCTCTCCAATAATTAGCTTTCACCGAGGCAATAGCCGAGATCGTGGTCACGGTGAACGAATAAAACCGCGCCGAACGTCTCTCGTCAGGCCGTGCTCGCTCCAATAATTCCCTTTCACCGAGGCAATAGCCGAGATCGTGGTCACGGTGAACGAATAACACCGCGCCGAACGTCTCTCGTCAGGCCGTGCTCTCTCCAATAATTCGCTTTCACCGAGGCAATAGCCGAGATCGTGGTCACGGTGAACGAATAAAACCGCGCCGAACGTCTCTCGTCAGACCGTGCTCTCTCCAATAATTCGCTTTCACCGAGGCAATAGCCGAGATCGTGGTCACGGTGAACGAATAAAACCGCGCCGAACGTCTCTCGTCAGGCCGTGCTCTCTCCAATAATTCGCTTTCACCGAGGCAATAGCCGAGATCGTGGTCACGGTGAACGAATAAAACCGCGCCGAACGTCTCTCGTCAGGCCGTGCTCTCTCCAATAATTCGCTTTCACCGAGGCAATAGCCGAGATCGTGGTCACGGTGAACGAATAAAACCGCGCCGAACGTCTCTCGTCAGGCCGTGCTCTCTCCAATAATTCGCTTTCACCGAGGCAATAGCCGAGATCGTGGTCATGGTGAACGAATAAAACCGCGCCGAACGTCTCTCGTCAGGCCGTGCTCTCTCCAATAATTCGCTTTCACCGAGGCAATAGCCGAGATCGTGGTCACGGTGAACGAATAAAACCGCGCCGAACGTCTCTCGTCAGGCCGTGCTCTCTCCAATAATTCGCTTTCACCGAGGCAATAGCCGAGATCGTGGTCACGGTGAACGAATAAAACCGCGCCGAACGTCTCTCGTCAGGCCGTGCTCGCTCCAATAATTCGCTTTCACCGAGGCAATAGCCGAGATCGTGGTCACGGTGAACGAATAAAACCGCGCCGAACGTCTCTCGTCAGGCCGTGCTCGCTCCAATAATTCGCTTTCACCGAGGCAATAGCCGAGATCGTGGTCACGGTGAACGAATAAAACCGCGCCAAACGTCTCTCGTCAGGCCGTGCTCTCTCCAATAATTCGCTTTCACCGAGGCAATAGCCGAGATCGTGGTCACGGTGAACGAATAAAACCGCGCCAAACGTCTCTCGTCAGGCCGTGCTCGCTCCAATAATTCGCTTTCACTGAGGCAATAGCCGAGATCGTGGTCACGGTGAACGAATAAAACCGCGCGAAACGTCTCTCGTCAGGCCGTGCTCTCTCCAATAATTCGCTTTCACCGAGGCAATAGCCGAGATCGTGGTCACGGTGAACGAATAAAACAGCGCCAAACGTCTCTCGTCAGGCCGTGCTCTCTCCAATAATTCGCTTTCACCGAGGCAATAGCCGAGATCGTGGTCACGGTGAACGAATAAAACCGCGCCAAACGTCTCTCGTCAGGCCGTGCTCGCTCCAATAATTCGCTTTCACCGAGGCAATAGCCGAGATCGTGGTCACGGTGAACGAATAAAACCGCGCCAAACGTCTCTCGTCAGGCCGTGCTCTCTCCAATAATTCGCTTTCACCGAGGCAATAGCCGAGATCGTGGTCACGGTGAACGAATAAAACCGCGCCAAACGTCTCTCGTCAGGCCGTGCTCTCTCCAATAATTCGCTTTCACACCGAGGCAATAGGCGAGATCGTGGTCACGGTGAACGAATAAAACCGCGCCAAACGTCTCTCGTCAGGCCGTGCTCTCTCCAATAATTCGCTTTCACCGAGGCAATAGGCGAGATCGTGGTCACGGTGAACGAATAAAACCGCGCCGAACGTCTCTCGTCAGGCCGTGCTCTCTCCAATAATTCGCTTTCACCGAGGCAATAGGCGAGATCGTGGTCACGGTGAACGAATAAAACCGCGCCGAACGTCTCTCGTCAGGCCGTGCTCTCTCCAATAATTCGCTTTCACCGAGGCAATAGCCGAGATCGTGGTCACGGTGAACGAATAAAACCGCGCCGAACGTCTCTCGTCAGGCCGTGCTCTCTCCAATAATTCGCTTTCACCGAGGCAATAGCCGAGATCGTGGTCACGGTGAACGAATAAAACCGCGCCGAACGTCTCTCGTCAGGCCGTGCTCTCTCCAATAATTCGCTTTCACCGAGGCAATAGGCGAGATCGTGGTCACGGTGAACGAATAAAACCGCGCCGAACGTCTCTCGTCAGGCCGTGCTCTCTCCAATAATTCGCTTTCACCGAGGCAATAGGCGAGATCGTGGTCACGGTGAACGAATAAAACCGCGCCAAACGTCTCTCGTCAGGCCGTGCTCTCTCCAATAATTCGCTTTCACCGAGGCAATAGGCGAGATCGTGGTCACGGTGAACGAATAAAACCGCGCCAAACGTCTCTCGTCAGGCCGTGCTCTCTCCAATATTCGCTTTCACCGAGGCAATAGGCGAGATCGTGGTCACGGTGAACGAATAAAACGGCGCCAAACGTCTCTCGTCAGGCCGTGCTCTCTCCAATAATTCGCTTTCACCGAGGCAATAGGCGAGATCGTGGTCACGGTGAACGAATAAAACCGCGCCAAACGTCTCTCGTCAGGCCGTGCTCTCTCCAATAATTCGCTTTCACCGAGGCAATAGGCGAGATCGTGGTCACGGTGAACGAATAAAACGGCGCCAAACGTCTCTCGTCAGGCCGTGCTCTCTCCAATAATTCGCTTTCACCGAGGCAATAGGCGAGATCGTGGTCACGGTGAACGAATAAAACGGCGCCAAACGTCTCTCGTCAGGCCGTGCTCTCTCCAATAATTCGCTTTCACCAAGGCAATAGGCGAGATCGTGGTCACGGTGAACGAATAAAACCGCGCCAAACGTCTCTCGTCAGGCCGTGCTCTCTCCAATAATTCGCTTTCACCGAGGCAATAGGCGAGATCGTGGTCACGGTGAACGAATAAAACGGCACCAAACGTCTCTCGTCAGGCCGTGCTCTCTCCAATAATTCGCTTTCACCGAGGCAATAGGCGAGATCGTGGTCACGGTGAACGAATAAAACGGCGCCAAACGTCTCTCGTCAGGCCGTGCTCTCTTCAATAATTCGGTTTCACCGAGGCAATAGGCGAGATCGTGGTCACGGTGAACGAATAAAACCGCGCCAAACGTCTCTCGTCAGGCCGTGCTCTCTCCAATAATTCGCTTTCACCGAGGCAATAGGCGAGATCGTGGTCACGGTGAACGAATAAAACCGCGCCAAACGTCTCTCGTCAGGCCGTGCTCTCTCCAATAATTCGCTTTCACCGAGGCAATAGGCGAGATCGTGGTCACGGTGAACGAATAAAACGGCGCCAAACGTCTCTCGTCAGGCCGTGCTCTCTCCAATAATTCGCTTTCACCGAGGCAATAGTCGAGATCGTGGTCACGGTGAACGAATAAAACCGCGCCGAACGTCTCTCGTCAGGCCGTGCTCTCTCCAATAATTCGCTTTCACCGAGGCAATAGGCGAGATCGTGGTCACGGTGAACGAATAAAACGGCGCCAAACGTCTCTCGTCAGGCCGTGCTCTCTTCAATAATTCGGTTTCACCGAGGCAATAGGCGAGATCGTGGTCACGGTGAACGAATAAAACGGCACCAAACGTCTCTCGTCAGGCCGTGCTCTCTCCAATAATTCGCTTTCACCGAGGCAATAGGCGAGATCGTGGTCACGGTGAACGAATAAAACGGCGCCAAACGTCTCTCGTCAGGCCGTGCTCTCTTCAATAATTCGGTTTCACCGAGGCAATAGGCGAGATCGTGGTCACGGTGAACGAATAAAACCGCGCCAAACGTCTCTCGTCAGGCCGTGCTCTCTCCAATAATTCGCTTTCACCGAGGCAATAGGCGAGATCGTGGTCACGGTGAACGAATAAAACCGCGCCAAACGTCTCTCGTCAGGCCGTGCTCTCTCCAATAATTCGCTTTCACCGAGGCAATAGGCGAGATCGTGGTCACGGTGAACGAATAAAACGGCACCAAACGTCTCTCGTCAGGCCGTGCTCTCTCCAATAATTCGCTTTCACCGAGGCAATAGGCGAGATCGTGGTCACGGTGAACGAATAAAACGGCGCCAAACGTCTCTCGTCAGGCCGTGCTCTCTTCAATAATTCGGTTTCACCGAGGCAATAGGCGAGATCGTGGTCACGGTGAACGAATAAAACCGCGCCAAACGTCTCTCGTCAGGCCGTGCTCTCTCCAATAATTCGCTTTCACCGAGGCAATAGGCGAGATCGTGGTCACGGTGAACGAATAAAACCGCGCCAAACGTCTCTCGTCAGGCCGTGCTCTCTCCAATAATTCGCTTTCACCAAGGCAATAGGCGAGATCGTGGTCACGGTGAACGAATAAAACCGCGCCAAACGTCTCTCGTCAGGCCGTGCTCTCTCCAATAATTCGCTTTCACCGAGGCAATAGGCGAGATCGTGGTCACGGTGAACGAATAAAACGGCACCAAACGTCTCTCGTCAGGCCGTGCTCTCTCCAATAATTCGCTTTCACCGAGGCAATAGGCGAGATCGTGGTCACGGTGAACGAATAAAACGGCGCCAAACGTCTCTCGTCAGGCCGTGCTCTCTTCAATAATTCGGTTTCACCGAGGCAATAGGCGAGATCGTGGTCACGGTGAACGAATAAAACCGCGCCAAACGTCTCTCGTCAGGCCGTGCTCTCTCCAATAATTCGCTTTCACCGAGGCAATAGGCGAGATCGTGGTCACGGTGAACGAATAAAACCGCGCCAAACGTCTCTCGTCAGGCCGTGCTCTCTCCAATAATTCGCTTTCACCGAGGCAATAGGCGAGATCGTGGTCACGGTGAACGAATAAAACGGCGCCAAACGTCTCTCGTCAGGCCGTGCTCTCTCCAATAATTCGCTTTCACCGAGGCAATAGGCGAGATCGTGGTCACGGTGAACGAATAAAACCGCGCCGAACGTCTCTCGTCAGGCCGTGCTCTCTCCAATAATTCGCTTTCACCGAGGCAATAGGCGAGATCGTGGTCACGGTGAACGAATAAAACCGCGCCGAACGTCTCTCGTCAGGCCGTGCTCTCTCCAATAATTCGCTTTCACCGAGGCAATAGCCGAGATCGTGGTCACGGTGAACGAATAAAACCGCGCCGAACGTCTCTCGTCAGGCCGTGCTCTCTCCAATAATTCGCTTTCACCGAGGCAATAGCCGAGATCGTGGTCACGGTGAACGAATAAAACCGCGCCGAACGTCTCTCGTCAGGCCGTGCTCTCTCCAATAATTCGCTTTCACCGAGGCAATAGGCGAGATCGTGGTCACGGTGAACGAATAAAACCGCGCCGAACGTCTCTCGTCAGGCCGTGCTCTCTCCAATAATTCGCTTTCACCGAGGCAATAGGCGAGATCGTGGTCACGGTGAACGAATAAAACCGCGCCAAACGTCTCTCGTCAGGCCGTGCTCTCTCCAATAATTCGCTTTCACCGAGGCAATAGGCGAGATCGTGGTCACGGTGAACGAATAAAACCGCGCCAAACGTCTCTCGTCAGGCCGTGCTCTCTCCAATATTCGCTTTCACCGAGGCAATAGGCGAGATCGTGGTCACGGTGAACGAATAAAACGGCGCCAAACGTCTCTCGTCAGGCCGTGCTCTCTCCAATAATTCGCTTTCACCGAGGCAATAGGCGAGATCGTGGTCACGGTGAACGAATAAAACCGCGCCAAACGTCTCTCGTCAGGCCGTGCTCTCTCCAATAATTCGCTTTCACCGAGGCAATAGGCGAGATCGTGGTCACGGTGAACGAATAAAACGGCGCCAAACGTCTCTCGTCAGGCCGTGCTCTCTCCAATAATTCGCTTTCACCGAGGCAATAGGCGAGATCGTGGTCACGGTGAACGAATAAAACGGCGCCAAACGTCTCTCGTCAGGCCGTGCTCTCTCCAATAATTCGCTTTCACCAAGGCAATAGGCGAGATCGTGGTCACGGTGAACGAATAAAACCGCGCCAAACGTCTCTCGTCAGGCCGTGCTCTCTCCAATAATTCGCTTTCACCGAGGCAATAGGCGAGATCGTGGTCACGGTGAACGAATAAAACGGCACCAAACGTCTCTCGTCAGGCCGTGCTCTCTCCAATAATTCGCTTTCACCGAGGCAATAGGCGAGATCGTGGTCACGGTGAACGAATAAAACGGCGCCAAACGTCTCTCGTCAGGCCGTGCTCTCTTCAATAATTCGGTTTCACCGAGGCAATAGGCGAGATCGTGGTCACGGTGAACGAATAAAACCGCGCCAAACGTCTCTCGTCAGGCCGTGCTCTCTCCAATAATTCGCTTTCACCGAGGCAATAGGCGAGATCGTGGTCACGGTGAACGAATAAAACCGCGCCAAACGTCTCTCGTCAGGCCGTGCTCTCTCCAATAATTCGCTTTCACCGAGGCAATAGGCGAGATCGTGGTCACGGTGAACGAATAAAACGGCGCCAAACGTCTCTCGTCAGGCCGTGCTCTCTCCAATAATTCGCTTTCACCGAGGCAATAGTCGAGATCGTGGTCACGGTGAACGAATAAAACCGCGCCGAACGTCTCTCGTCAGGCCGTGCTCTCTCCAATAATTCGCTTTCACCGAGGCAATAGGCGAGATCGTGGTCACGGTGAACGAATAAAACCGCGCCAAACGTCTCTCGTCAGGCCGTGCTCTCTCCAATAATTCGCTTTCACCGAGGCAATAGGCGAGATCGTGGTCACGGTGAACGAATAAAACCACGCCAAACGTCTCTCGTCAGGCCGTGCTCTCTCCAATAATTCGCTTTCACCGAGGCAATAGGCGAGATCGTGGTCACGGTGAACGAATAAAACGGCGCCAAATGTCTCTCGTCAGGCCGTGCTCTCTCCAATAATTCGCTTTCACCGAGGCAATAGGCGAGATCGTGGTCACGGTGAACGAATAAAACGGCGCCAAACGTCTCTCGTCAGGCCGTGCTCTCTCCAATAATTCGCTTTCACCGAGGCAATAGCCGAGATCGTGGTCACGGTGAACGAATAAAACCGCGCCGAACGTCTCTCGTCAGGCCGTGCTCTCTCCAATAATTCGCTTTCACCGAGGCAATAGCCGAGATCGTGGTCACGGTGAACGAATAAAACGGCGCCAAACGTCTCTCGTCAGGCCGTGCTCTCTCCAATAATTCGCTTTCACCGAGGCAATAGCCGAGATCGTGGTCACGGTGAACGAATGAAACCGCGCCGAACGTCTCTCGTCAGGCCGTGCTCTCTCCAATAATTCGCTTTCACCGAGACAATAGCCGAGATCGTGGTCACGGTGAACGAATAAAACCGCGCCGAACGTCTCTCGTCAGGCCGTGCTCTCTCCAATAATTCGCTTTCACCGAGGCAATAGCCAGATCGTGGTCACGGTGAACGAATAAAACGGCGCCAAACGTCTCTCGTCAGGCCGTGCTCTCTCCGATAATTCGCTTTCACCGAGGCAATAGGCGAGATCGTGGTCACGGTGAACGAATAAAACCGCGCCAAACGTCTCTCGTCAGGCCGTGCTCTCTCCAATAATTCGCTTTCACCGAGGCAATAGGCGAGATCGTGGTCACGGTGAACGAATAAAACGGCGCCAAACGTCTCTCGTCAGGCCGTGCTCTCTCCAATAATTCGCTTTCACCGAGGCAATAGGCGAGATCGTGGTCACGGTGAACGAATAAAACCGCGCCAAACGTCTCTCGTCAGGCCGTGCTCTCTCCAATAATTCGCTTTCACCGAGGCAATAGGCGAGATCGTGGTCACGGTGAACGAATAAAACCGCGCCAAACGTCTCTCGTCAGGCCGTGCTCTCTCCAATAATTCGCTTTCACCGAGGCAATAGGCGAGATCGTGGTCACGGTGAACGAATAAAACCGCGCCGAACGTCTCTCGTCAGGCCGTGCTCTCTCCAATAATTCGCTTTCACCGAGGCAATAGGCGAGATCGTGGTCATGGTGAACGAATAAAACCGCGCCAAACGTCTCTCGTCAGGCCGTGCTCTCTCCAATAATTCGCTTTCACTGAGGCAATAGGCGAGATCGTGGTCACGGTGAACGAATAAAACGGCGCCAAACGTCTCTCGTCAGGCCGTGCTCTCTCCAATAATTCGCTTTCACCGAGGCAATAGGCGAGATCGTGGTCACGGTGAACGAATAAAACCGCGCCAAACGTCTCTCGTCAGGCCGTGCTCTCTCCAATAATTCGCTTTCACCGAGGCAATAGGCGAGATCGTGGTCACGGTGAACGAATAAAACCGCGCCAAACGTCTCTCGTCAGGCCGTGCTCTCTCCAATAATTCGCTTTCACCGAGGCAATAGGCGAGATCGTGGTCACGGTGAACGAATAAAACCGCGCCGAACGTCTCTCGTCAGGCCGTGCTCTCTCCAATAATTCGCTTTCACCGAGGCAATAGGCGAGATCGTGGTCACGGTGAACGAATAAAACCGCGCCAAACGTCTCTCGTCAGGCCGTGCTCTCTCCAATAATTCGCTTTCACCGAGGCAATAGGCGAGATCGTGGTCACAGTGAACGAATAAAACGGCGCCAAACGTCTCTCGACAGGCCGTGCTCTCTCCAATAATTCGCTTTCACCGAGGCAATAGGCGAGATCGTGGTCACGGTGAACGAATAAAACCGCGCCAAACGTCTCTCGTCAGGCCGTGCTCTCTCCAATAATTCGCTTTCACCGAGGCAATAGGCGAGATCGTGGTCACGGTGAACGAATAAAACCGCGCCAAACGTCTCTCGTCAGGCCGTGCTCTCTCCAATAATTCGCTTTCACCGAGGCAATAGACGAGATCGTGGTCACGGTGAACGAATAAAACCGCGCCAAACGTCTCTCGTCAGGCCGTGCTCTCTCCAATAATTCGCTTTCACCGAGGCAATAGGCGAGATCGTGGTCACGGTGAACGAATAAAACCGCGCCAAACGTCTCTCGTCAGGCCGTGCTCTCTCCAATAATTCGCTTTCACCGAGGCAATAGCCGAGATCGTGGTCACGGTGAACGAATAAAACCGCGCCAAACGTCTCTCGTCAGGCCGTGCTCTCTCCAATAATTCGCTTTCACCGAGGCAATAGGCGAGATCGTGGTCACGGTGAACGAATAAAACGGCGCCAAACGTCTCTCGTCAGGCCGTGCTCTCTCCAATAATTCGCTTTCACCGAGGCAATAGGCGAGATCGTGGTCACGGTGAACGAATAAAACCGCGCCAAACGTCTCTCGTCAGGCCGTGCTCTCTCCAATAATTCGCTTTCACCGAGGCAATAGGCGAGATCGTGGTCACGGTGAACGAATAAAACGGCGCCAAACGTCTCTCGTCAGGCCGTGCTCTCTCCAATAATTCGCTTTCACCGAGGCAATAGGCGAGATCGTGGTCACGGTGAACGAATAAAACGGCGCCAAACGTCTCTCGTCAGGCCGTGCTCTCTCCAATAATTCGCTTTCACTGAGGCAATAGGCGAGATCGTGGTCACGGTGAACGAATAAATCCGCGCCTAACGTCTCTCGTCAGGCCGTGCTCTCTCCAATAATTCGCTTTCACCGAGGCAATAGGCGAGATCGTGGTCACGGTGAACGAATAAAACGGCGCCAAACGTCTCTCGTCAGGCCGTGCTCTCTCCAATAATTCGCTTCCACCGAGGCAATAGGCGAGATCGTGGTCACGGTGAACGAATAAAACGGCGCCAAACGTCTCTCGTCAGGCCGTGCTCTCTCCAATAATTCGCTTTCACCGAGGCAATAGGCGAGATCGTGGTCACGGTGAACGAATAAAACCGCGCCGAACGTCTCTCGTCAGGCCGTGCTCTCTCCAATAATTCGCTTTCACCGAGGCAATAGGCGAGATCGTGGTCACGGTGAACGAATAAAACGGCGCCAAACGTCTCTCGTCAGGCCGTGCTCTCTCCAATAATTCGCTTTCACCGAGGCAATAGGCGAGATCGTGGTCACGGTGAACGAATAAAACCGCGCCGAACTTCTCTCGTCAGGCCGTGCTCTCTCCAATAATTCGCTTTCACCGAGGCAATAGGCGAGATCGTGGTCACGGTGAACGAATAAAACGGCGCCAAACGTCTCTCGTCAGGCCGTGCTCTCTCCAATAATTCGCTTTCACCGAGGCAATAGGCGAGATCGTGGTTACGGTGAACGAATAAAACCGCGCCAAACGTCTCTCGTCAGGCCGTGCTCTCTCCAATAATTCGCTTTCACCGAGGCAATAGGCGAGATCGTGGTCACGGTGAACGAATAAAACGGCGCCAAACGTCTCTCGTCAGGCCGTGCTCTCTCCAATAATTCGCTTTCACCGAGGCAATAGGCGAGATCGTGCTCACGGTGAACGAATAAAACCGCGCCAAACGTCTCTCGTCAGGCCGTGCTCTCTCCAATAATTCGCTTTCACCGAGGCAATAGGCGAGATCGTGGTCACGGTGAACGAATAAAACCGCGCCAAACGTCTCTCGTCAGGCCGTGCTCTCTCCAATAATTCGCTTTCCCCGAGGCAATAGGCGAGATCGTGGTCACGGTGAACGAATAAAACGGCGCCAAACGTCTCTCGTCAGGCCGTGCTCTCTCCAATAATTCGCTTTCACCGAGGCAATAGGCGAGATCGTGGTCAGGGTGAACGAATAAAACGGCGCCAAACGTCTCTCGTCAGGCCGTGCTCTCTCCAATAATTCGCTTTCACCGAGGCAATAGGCGAGATCGTGGTCACGGTGAACGAATAAAACCGCGCCAAACGTCTCTCGTCAGGCCGTGCTCTCTCCAATAATTCGCTTTCACCGAGGCAATAGGCGAGATCGTGGTCACGGTGAACGAATAAAACGGGGCCAAACGTCTCTCGTCAGGTCGTGCTCTCTCCAATAATTCGCTTTCACCGAGGCAATTGGCGAGATCGTGGTCACGGTGAACGCATAAAACCGCGCCAAACGTCTCTCGTCAGGCCGTGCTCTCTCCAATAATTCGCTTTCACCGAGGCAATAGGCGAGATCGTGGTCACGGTGAACGAATAAAACCGCGCCAAACGTCTCTCGTCAGGCCGTGCTTTCTCCAATAATTCGCTTTCACCGAGGCAATAGGCGAGATCGTGGTCACGGTGAACGAATAAAACCGCGCCAAACGTCTCTCGTCAGGCCGTGCTCTCTCCAATAATTCGCTTTCACCGATGCAATTGGCGAGATCGTGGTCACGGTGAACGAATAAAACGGCGCCAAACGTCTCTCGTCAGGCCGTGCTCTCTCCAATAATTGGCTTTCACCGAGGCAATAGGCGAAATCGTGGTCACGGTGAACGAATAAAACCGCGCCGAACGTCTCTCGTCAGGCCGTGCTTACTCCAATAATTCGCTTTCACCGAGGCAATAGGCGAGATCGTGGTCACGGTGAACGAATAAAACGGCGCCAAACGTCTCTCGTCAGGCCGTGCTCTCTCCAATAATTCGCTTTCACCGAGGCAATAGGCGAGATCGTGGTCACGGTGAACGAATAAAACCGCGCCGAACGTCTCTCGTCAGGCCGTGCTCTCTCCAATAATTCGCTTTCACCGAGGCAATAGGCGACATCGTGGTCACGGTGAACGAATAAAACCGCGCCAAACGTCTCTCGTCAGGCCGTGCTCTCTCCAATAATTCGCTTTCACCGAGGCAATAGGCGAGATCGCGGTCACGGTGAACGAATAAACCGGCGCCAAACGTCTCTCGTCAGGCCGTGCTCTCTCCAATAATTCGCTTTCACCGAGGCAATAGGCGAGATCGTGGTCACGGTGAACGAATAAAACCGCGCCGAACGTCTCTCGTCAGGCCGTGCTCTCTCCAATAATTCGCTTTCACCGAGGCAATAGGCGAGATCGTGGTCACGGTGAACAAATAAAACCGCGCCGAACGTCTCTCGTCAGGCCGTGCTTACTCCAATAATTCGCTTTCACCGAGGCAATAGGCGAGATCGTGGTCACGGTGAACGAATAAAACGGCGCCAAACGTCTCTCGTCAGGCCGTGCTCTCTCCAATAATTCGCTTTCACCGATGCAATAGGCGAGATCGTGGTCACGGTGAACGAATAAAACCGCGCCGAACGTCTCTCGTCAGGCCGTGCTCTCTCCAATAATTCGCTTTCACCGAGGCAATAGGCGAGATCGTGGTCACGGTGAACGAATAAAACCGCGCCGAACGTCTCTCGTCAGGCCGTGCTTACTCCAATAATTCGCTTTCACCGAGGCAATAGGCGAGATCGTGGTCACGGTGAACGAATAAAACGGCGCCAAACGTCTCTCGTCAGGCCGTGCCCTCTCCAATAATTCGCTTTCACCGAGGCAATAGGCGAGATCGTGGTCACGGTGAACGAATAAAACGGCGCCAAACGTCTCTCGTCAGGCCGTGCTCTCTCCAATAATTCGCTTTCACCGAGGCAATAGGCGAGATCGTGGTCACGGTGAACGAATAAAACCGCGCCGAACGTCTCTCGTCAGGCCGTGCTCTCTCCAATAATTCGCTTTCACCGAGGCAATAGGCGAGATCGTGGTCACGGTGAACGAATAAAACGGCGCCAAACGTCTCTCGTCAGGCCGAGCTCTCTCCAATAATTCGCTTTCACCGAGGCAATAGGCGAGATCGTGGTCACGGTGAAATAATAAAACCGCGCCGAACGTCTCTCGTCAGGCCGTGCTCTCTCCAATAATTCGCTTTCACCGAGGCAATAGGCGAGATCGTGGTCACGGTGAACGAATAAAACCGCGCCAAACGTCTCTCGTCAGGCCGTGCTCTCTCCAATAATTCGCTTTCACCGAGGCAATAGGCGAGATCGTGGTCACGGTGAACGAATAAAACCGCGCCAAACGTCTCTCGTCAGGCCGTGCTCTCTCCAATAATTCGCTTTCACCGAGGCAATAGGCGAGATCGTGGTCACGGTGAACGAATAAAACCGCGCCGAACGTCTCTCGTCAGGCCGTGCTCTCTCCAATAATTCGCTTTCACCGAGGCAATAGGCGAGATCGTGGTCACGGTGAACGAATAAAACCGCGCCGAACGTCTCTCGTCAGGCCGTGCTCTCTCCAATAATTCGCTTTCACCGAGGCAATAGGCGAGATCGTGGTCACGGTGAACGAATAAAACCGCGCCAAACGTCTCTCGTCAGGCCGTGCTCTCTCCAATAATTCGCTTTCACCGAGGCAATAGGCGAGATCGTGGTCACGGTGAACGAATAAAACGGCGCCAAACGTCTCTCGTCAGGCCGTGCTCTCTCCAATAATTCGCTTTCACCGAGGCAATAGGCGAGATCGTGGTCACGGTGAACGAATAAAACCGCGCCGAACGTCTCTCGTCAGGCCGTGCTCTCTCCAATAATTCACTTTCACCGAGGCAATAGGCGAGATCGTGGTCACGGTGAACGAATAAAACCGCGCCGAACGTCTCTCGTCAGGCCGTGCTTACTCCAATAATTCGCTTTCACCGAGGCAATAGGCGAGATCGTGGTCACGGTGAACGAATAAAACGGCGCCAAACGTCTCTCGTCAGGCCGTGCTCTCTCCAATAATTCGCTTTCACCGAGGCAATAGGCGAGATCGTGGTCACGGTGAACGAATCAAACGGCGCCAAACGTCTCTCGTCAGGCCGTGCTCTCTCCAATAATTCGCTTTCACCGAGGCAATAGGCGAGATCGTGGTCACGGTGAACGAATAAAACCGCGCCGAACGTCTCTCGTCAAGCCGTGCTTACTCCAATAATTCGCTTTCACCGAGGCAATAGGCGAGATCGTGGTCACGGTGAACGAATAAAACCGCGCCGAACGTCTCTCGTCAGGCCGTGCTCTCTCCAATAATTCGCTTTCATCGAGGCAATAGGCGAGATCGTGGTCACGGTGAACGAATAAAACCGCGCCAAACGTCTCTCGTCAGGCCGTGCTCTCTCCAATAATTCGCTTTCACCGAGGCAATAGGCGAGATCGTGGTCACGGTGAACGAATAAAACCGCGCCAAACGTCTCTCGTCAGGCCGTGCTCTCTCCAATAATTCGCTTTCACCGAGGCAATAGGCGAGATCGTGGTCACGGTGAACGAATAAAACCGCGCCGAACGTCTCTCGTCAGGCCGTGCTCTCTCCAATAATTCGCTTTCACCGAGGCAATAGGCGAGATCGTGGTCACGGTGAACGAATAAAACCGCGCCAAACGTCTCTCGTCAGGCCGTGCTCTCTCCAATAATTCGCTTTCACCGAGGCAATAGGCGAGATCGTGGTCACGGTGAACGAATAAAACGGCGCCAAACGTCTCTCGTCAGGCCGTGCTCTCTCCAATAATTCGCTTTCACCGAGGCAATAGGCGAGATCGTGGTCACGGTGAACGAATAAAACCGCGCCGAACGTCTCTCGTCAGGCCGTGCTCTCTCCAATAATTCACTTTCACCGAGGCAATAGGCGAGATCGTGGTCACGGTGAACGAATAAAACCGCGCCGAACGTCTCTCGTCAGGCCGTGCTTACTCCAATAATTCGCTTTCACCGAGGCAATAGGCGAGATCGTGGTCACGGTGAACGAATAAAACGGCGCCAAACGTCTCTCGTCAGGCCGTGCTCTCTCCAATAATTCGCTTTCACCGAGGCAATAGGCGAGATCGTGGTCACGGTGAACGAATCAAACGGCGCCAAACGTCTCTCGTCAGGCCGTGCTCTCTCCAATAATTCGCTTTCACCGAGGCAATAGGCGAGATCGTGGTCACGGTGAACGAATAAAACCGCGCCGAACGTCTCTCGTCAAGCCGTGCTTACTCCAATAATTCGCTTTCACCGAGGCAATAGGCGAGATCGTGGTCACGGTGAACGAATAAAACCGCGCCGAACGTCTCTCGTCAGGCCGTGCTCTCTCCAATAATTCGCTTTCATCGAGGCAATAGGCGAGATCGTGGTCACGGTGAACGAATAAAACCGCGCCAAACGTCTCTCGTCAGGCCGTGCTCTCTCCAATAATTCGCTTTCACCGAGGCAATAGGCGAGATCGTGGTCACGGTGAACGAATAAAACGGCGCCAAACGTCTCTCGTCAGGCCGTGCTCTCTCCAATAATTCGCTTTCACCGAGGCAATAGGCGAGATCGTGGTCACGGTGAACGAATAAAACCGCGCCAAACGTCTCTCGTCAGGCCGTGCTCTCTCCAATAATTCGCTTTCACCGAGGCAATAGGCGAGATCGTGGTCACGGTGAACGAATTAAACGGCGCCAAACGTCTCTCGTCAGGCCGTGCTCTCTCCAATAATTCGCTTTCACCGAGGCAATAGGCGAGATCGTGGTCACGGTGAACGAATAAAACGGCGCCAAACGTCTCTCGTCAGGCCGTGCTCTCTCCAATAATTCGCTTTCACCGAGGCAATAGGCGAGATCGTGGTCACGGTGAACGAATAAAACCGCGCCGAACGTCTCTCGTCAGGCCGTGCTCTCTCCAATAATTCGCTTTCACCGAGGCAATAGGCGAGATCGTGGTCACGGTGAACGAATAAAACCGCGCCGAACGTCTCTCGTCAGGCCGTGCTCTCTCCAATAATTCGCTTTCACCGAGGCAATAGGCGAGATCGTGGTCACGGTGAACGAATAAAACGGCGCCAAACGTCTCTCGTCAGGCCGTGCTCTCTCCAATAATTCGCTTTCACCGAGGCAATAGGCGAGATCGTGGTCACGGTGAACGAATAAAACCGCGCCGAACGTCTCTCGTCAGGCCGTGCTCTCTCCAATAATTCGCTTTCACCGAGGCAATAGGCGAGATCGTGGTCACGGTGAACGAATAAAACCGCGCCAAACGTCTCTCGTCAGGCCCTGCTCTCTCCAATAATTCGCTTTCACCGAGGCAATAGGCGAGATCGTGGTCACGGTGAACGAATAAAACCGCGCCAAACGTCTCTCGTCAGGCCGTGCTCTCTCCAATAATTCGCTTTCACCGAGGCAATAAGCGAGATCGTGGTCACGGTGAACGAATAAAACCGCGCCGAACGTCTCTCGTCAGGCCGTGCTCTCTCCAATAATTCGCTTTCACCGAGGCAATAGGCGAGATCGTGGTCACGGTGAACGAATAAAACCGCGCCGAACGTCTCTCGTCAGGCCGTGCTCTCTCCAATAATTCGCTTTCACCGAGGAAATAGGCGAGATCGTGGTCACGGTGAACGAATAAAACCGCGCCAAACGTCTCTCGTCAGGCCGTGCTCTCTCCAATAATTCGCTTTCACCGAGGCAATAGGCGAGATCGTGGTCACGGTGAACGAATTAAACGGCGCCAAACGTCTCTCGTCAGGCCGTGCTCTCTCCAATAATTCGCTTTCACCGAGGCAATAGGCGAGATCGTGGTCACGGTGAACGAATAAAACCGCGCCGAACGTCTCTCGTCAGGCCGTGCTCTCTCCAATAATTCGCTTTCACCGAGGCAATAGGCGAGATCGTGGTCACGGTGAACGAATAAAACCGCGCCGAACGTCTCTCGTCAGGCCGTGCTTACTCCAATAATTCGCTTTCAACGAGGCAATTGGCGAGATCGTGGTCACGGTGAACGAATAAAACGGCGCCAAACGTCTCTCGTCAGGCCGTGCTCTCTCCAATAATTCGCTTTCACCGAGGCAATAGGCGAGATCGTGGTCACGGTGAACGAATCAAACGGCGCCAAACGTCTCTCGTCAGGCCGTGCTCTCTCCAATAATTCGCTTTCACCGAGGCAATAGGCGAGATCGTGGTCACGGTGAACGAATAAAACCGCGCCGAACGTCTCTCGTCAGGCCGTGCTTACTCCAATAATTCGCTTTCACCGAGGCAATAGGCGAGATCGTGGTCACGGTGAACGAATAAAACCGCGCCGAACGTCTCTCGTCAGGCCGTGCTCTCTCCAATAATTCGCTTTCACCGAGGCAATAGGCGAGATCGTGGTCACGGTGAACGAATAAAACCGCGCCAAACGTCTCTCGTCACGCCGTGCTCTCTCCAATAATTCGCTTTCACCGAGGCAATAGGCGAGATCGTGGTCACGGTGAACGAATAAAACGGCGCCAAACGTCTCTCGTCAGGCCGTGCTCTCTCCAATAATTCGCTTTCACCGAGGCAATAGGCGAGATCGTGGTCACGGTGAACGAATAAAACCGCGCCGAACGTCTCTCGTCAGGCCGTGCTTACTCCAATAATTCGCTTTCACCGAGGCAATAGGCGAGATCGTGGTCACGGTGAACGAATAAAACGGCGCCAAACGTCTCTCGTTAGGCCGTGCTCTCTCCAATAATTCGCTTTCACCGAGGCAATAGGCGAGATCGTGGTCACGGTGAACGAATAAAACCGCGCCGAACGTCTCTCGTCAGGCCGTGCTCTCTCCAATAATTCGCTTTCACCGAGGCAATAGGCGAGATCGTGGTCACGGTGAACGAATAAAACGGCGCCAAACGTCTCTCGTCAGGCCGTGCTCTTTCCAATAATTCGCTTTCACCGAGGCAATAGGCGAGATCGTGGTCACGGTGAACGAATAAAACCGCGCCGAACGTCTCTCGTCAGGCCGTGCTCTCTCCAATAATTCGCTTTCACCGAGGCAATAGGCGAGATCGTGGTCACGGTGAACGAATAAAACCGCGCCAAACGTCTCTCGTCAGGCCGTGCTCTCTCCAATAATTCGCTTTCACCGAGGCAATAGGCGAGATCGTGGTCACGGTGAACGAATAAAACCGCGCCAAACGTCTCTCGTCAGGCCGTGCTCTCTCCAATAATTCGCTTTCACCGAGGCAATAGGCGAGATCGTGGTCACGGTGAACGAATAAAACCGCGCCGAACGTCTCTCGTCAGGCCGTGCTCTCTCCAATAATTCGCTTTCACCGAGGCAATAGGCGAGATCGTGGTCACGGTGAACGAATAAAGCCGCGCCGAACGTCTCTCGTCAGGCCGTGCTCTCTCCAATAATTCGCTTTCACCGAGGCAATAGGCGAGATCGTGGTCACGGTGAACGAATAAAACCGCGCCGAACGTCTCTCGTCAGGCCGTGCTCTCTCCAATAATTCGCTTTCACCGAGGCAATAGGCGAGATCGTGGTCACGGTGAACGAATAAAACCGCACCAAACGTCTCTCGTCAGGCCGTGCTCTCTCCAATAATTCGCTTTCACCGAGGCAATAGGCGAGATCGTGGTCACGGTGAACGAATAAAACGGCGCCAAACGTCTCTCGTCAGGCCGTGCTCTCTCCAATAATTCGCTTTCACCGAGGCAATAGGCGAGATCGTGGTCACGGTGAACGAATAAGACCGCGCCGAACGTCTCTCGTCAGGCCGTGCTCTCTCCAATAATTCGCTTTCACCGAGGCAATAGGCGAGGTCGTGGTCACGGTGAACGAATAAAACGGCGCCAAACGTCTCTCGTCAGGCCGTGCTCTCTCCAATAATTCGCTTTCACCGAGGCAATGGCGAGATCGTGGTCACGGTGAACGAATAAAACCGCGCCGAACGTCTCTCGTCAGGCCGTGCTCTCTCCAATAATTCGCTTTCACCGAGGCAATAGGCGAGATCGTGGTCACGGTGAACGAATAAAACCGCGCCAAACGTCTCTCGTCAGGCCGTGCTCTCTCCAATAATTCGCTTTCACCGAGGCAATAGGCGAGATCGTGGTCACGGTGAACGAATAAAACCGCGCCAAAAGTCTCTCGTCAGGCCGTGCTCTCTCCAATAATTCGCTTTCACCAAGGCAATAGGTGAGATCGTGGTCACGGTGAACGAAAAAAACTGCGCCGAACGTCTCTCGTCAGGCCGTGCTCTCTTCAATAATTCGCTTTCACCGAGGCAATAGGCGAGATCGTGGTCACGGTGAACGAATAAAACCGCGCCGAACGTCTCTCGTCAGGCCGTGCTCTCTCCAATAATTCGCTTTCACCGAGGCAATAGGCGAGATCGTGGTCACGGTGAACGAATAAAACCGCGCCAAACGTCTCTCGTCAGGCCGTGCTCTCTCCAATAATTCGCTTTCACCGAGGCAATAGGCGAGATCGTGGTCACGGTGAACGAATAAAACCGCGCCGAACGTCTCTCGTCAGGCCGTGCTCTCTCCAATAATTCGCTTTCACCGAGGCAATAGGCGAGATCGTGGTCACGGTGAACGAATAAAACCGCGCCAAACGTCTCTCGTCAGGCCGTGCTCTCTCCAATAATTCGCTTTCACCGAGGCAATAGGCGAGATCGTGGTCACGGTGAACGAATAAAACCGCGCCAAACGTCTCTCGTCAGGCCGTGCTCTCTCCAATAATTCGCTTTCACCGAGGCAATAGGCGAGATCGTGGTCACGGTGAACGAATAAAACCGCGCCGAACGTCTCTCGTCAGGCCGTGCTCTCTCCAATAATTCGCTTTCACCGAGGCAATAGGCGAGATCGTGGTCACGGTGAACGAATAAAACCGCGCCAAACGTCTCTCGTCAGGCCGTGCTCTCTCCAATAATTCGCTTTCACCGAGGCAATAGGCGAGATCGTGGTCATGGTGAACGAATAAAACCGCGCCGAACGTCTCTCGTCAGGCCGTGCTCTCTCCAATAATTCGCTTTCACCGAGGCAATAGGCGAGATCGTGGTCACGGTGAACAAATAAAACCGCGCCGAACGTCTCTCGTCAGGCCGTGCTCTCTCCAATAATTCGCTTTCACCGAGGCAATTGGCGAGATCGTGGTCACGGTGAACGAATAAAACCGCGCCAAACGTCTCTCGTCAGGCCGTGCTCTCTCCAATAATTCGCTTTCACCGAGGCAATAGGCGAGATCGTGGTCACGGTGAACGAATAAAACGGCGCCAAACGTCTCTCGTCCGGCCGTGCTCTCTCCAATAATTCGCTTTCACCGAGGCAATAGGCGAGATCGTGGTCACGGTGAACGAATAAAACGGCGCCAAACGTCTCTCGTCAGGCCGTGCTCTCTCCAATAATTCGCTTTCACCGAGACAATAGCCGAGATCGTGGTCACGGTGAACGAATAAACTCGCGCCGAACGTCTCTCGTCAGGCCGTGCTCTCTCCAATAATTCGCTTTCACCGAGGCAATAGCCCAGATCGTGGTCACGGTGAACGAATAAAACGGCGCCAAACGTCTCTCGTCAGGCCGTGCTCTCTCCAATAATTCGCTTTCACCGAGGCAGTAGGCGAGATCGTGGTCACGGTGAACGAATAAAACCGCGCCAAACGTCTCTCGTCAGGCCGTGCTCTCTCCAATAATTCGCTTTCACCGAGGCAATAGCCGAGATCGTGGTCACGGTGAACGAATAAAACGGCGCCAAACGTCTCTCGTCAGGCCGTGCTCTCTCCAATAATTCGCTTTCACCGAGGCAATAGGCGAGATCGTGGTCACGGTGGACGAATAAAACCGCGCCGAACGTCTCTCGTCAGGCTGTGCTCTCTCCAATAATTCGCTTTCACCGAGGCAATAGCCGAGATATAAAACCGCGCCAAACGTCTCTCGTCAGGCCGTGCTCTCTCCAATTATTCGCTTTCACCGAGGCAATAGGCAAGATCGTGGTCACGGTGAACGAATAAAACGGCGCCAAACGTCTCTCGTCAGGCCGTGCTCTCTTCAATAATTCGCTTTCACCGAGGCAATAGGCGAGATCGTGGTCACGGTGAACGAATAAAACCGCGATGAACGTCTCTCGTCAGGCCGTGCTCTCTCCAATAATTCGCTTTCAGTGAGGCAATAGGCGAGATCGTGGTCACGGTGAACGAATAAAACGGCGCCAAACGTCTCTCGCCAGGCCGTGCTCTCTCCAATAATTCGCTTTCACCGAGGCAATAGGCGAGATCGTGGTCACGGTGAACGAATAAAACGGCGCCAAACGTCTCTCGTCAGGCCGTGCTCTCTCCAATAATTCGCTTTCACCGAGGCAATAGGCGAGATCGTGGTCACGGTGAACGAATAAAACCGCGCCAAACGTCTCTCGTCAGGCCGTGCTCTCTCCAATAATTCGCTTTCACCGAGGCAATAGGCGAGATCGTGGTCACGGTGAACGAATAAAACCGCGCCAAACGTCTCTCGTCAGGCCGTGCTCTCTCCAATAATTCGCTTTCACCGAGGCAATAGGCGAGATCGTGGTCATGGTGAACGAATAAAACGGCGCCAAACGTCTCTCGTCAGGCCGTGCTCTCTCCAGTAATTCGCTTTCACCGAGGCAATAGGCGAGATCGTGGTCACGGTGAACGAATAAACGGCGCCAAACGTCTCTCGTCAGGCCGTGCTCTCTCCAATAATTCGCTTTCACCGAGGCAATAGGCGAGATCGTGGTCACGGTGAACGAATAAAACCGCGCCAAACGTCTCTCGTCAGGCCGTGCTCTCTCCAATCATTCGCTTTCACCGAGGCAATAGGCGAGATCGTGGTCAGGGTGAACGAATAAAACGGCGCCAAACGTCTCTCGTCAGGCCGTGCTCTCTCCAATAATTCGCTTTCACCGAGGCAATAGGCGAGATCGTGGTCACGGTGAACGAATAAAACGGCGCCAAACGTCTCTCGTCAGGCCGTGCTCTCTCCAATAATTCGCTTTCACCGAGGCAATAGGCGAGATCGTGGACACGGTGAACGATTAAAACCGCGCCAAACGTCTCTCGTCAGGCCGTGCTCTCTCCAATAATTCGCTTTCACCGAGGCAATAGGCGAGATCGTGGTCACGGTGAACGAATAAAACGGCGCCAAACGTCTCTCGTCAGGCCGTGCTCTCTCCAATAATTCGCTTTCACCGAGGCAATAGGCGAGATCGTGGTCACGGTGAACGAATAAAACGGCGCCAAACGTCTCTCGTCAGGCCGTGCTCTCTCCAATAATTCGCTTTCACCGAGGCAATAGCCGAGATCGTGGTCACGGTGAACGAATAAAACCGCGCCAAACGTCTCTCGTCAGGCCGTGCTCTCTCCAATAATACGCTTTCACCGAGGCAAAAGGCGAGATCGTGGTCACGGTGAACGAATAAAACCGCGCCGAACGTCTCTCGTCAGGCCGTGCTCTCTCCAATAATTCGCTTTCACCGAGGCAATAGCCGAGATCGTGGTCACGGTGAACGAATAAAACCGCGCCGAACGTCTCTCGTCAGGCCGTGCTCTCTCCAATAATTCGCTTTCACCGAGGCAATAGGCGAGATCGTGGTCACGGTGAACGAATAAAACGGCGCCAAACGTCTCTCGTCAGGCCGTGCTCTCTCCAATAATTCGCTTTCACCGAGGCAATAGGCGAGATCGTGGTCACGGTGAACGAATAAAACCGTGCCGAACGTCTCTCGTCAGGCCGTGCTCTCTCCAATAATTCGCTTTCACCGAGGCAATAGCCGAGATCGTGGTCACGGTGAACGAATAAAACCGCGCCGTACGTCTCTCGTCAGGCCGTGCTCTCTCCAATTATTCGCTTTCACCGAGGCAATAGGCGAGATCGTGGTCACGGTGAACGAATAAAACGGCGCCAAACGTCTCTCGTCAGGCCGTGCTCTCTCCAATAATTCGCTTTCACCGAGGCAATAGGCGAGATCGTGGTCACGGTGAACGAATAAAACCGCGCCGAACGTCTCTCGGCAGGCCGTGCTCTCTCCAATAATTCGCTTTCACCGAGGCAATAGGCGAGATCGTGGTCACGGTGAACGAATAAAACCGCGCCAAACGTCTCTCGTCAGGCCGTGCTCTCTCCAATAATTCGCTTTCACCGAGGCAATAGCGAGATCGTGGTCACGGTGAACGAATAAAACGGCGCCAAACGTCTCTCGTCAGGCCGTGCTCTCTCCAATAATTCGCTTTCACCGAGGCAATAGGCGAGATCGTGGTCACGGTGAACGAATAAAACCGCGCCAAACGTCTCTCGTCAGGCCGTGCTCTCTCCAATAATTCGCTTTCACCGAGGCAATAGGCGAGATCGTGGTCACGGTGAACGAATAAAACCGCGCCAAACGTCTCTCGTCAGGCCGTGCTCTCTCCAATAATTCGCTTTCACCGAGGCAATAGGCGAGATCGTGGTCACGGTGAACGAATAAAACCGCGCCAAACGTCTCTCGTCAGGCCGTGCTCTCTCCAATAATTCGCTTTCACCGAGGCAATAGCCGAGATCGTGGTCACGGTGAACGAATAAAACCGCGCCAAACGTCTCTCGTCAGGCCGTGCTCTCTCCAATAATTCGCTTTCACCGAGGCAATAGGCGAGATCGTGGTCACGGTGAACGAATAAAACGGCGCCAAACGTCTCTCGTCAGGCCGTGCTCTCTCCAATAATTCGCTTTCACCGAGGCAATAGCCGAGATCGTGGTCACGGTGAACGAATAAAACCGCGCCAAACGTCTCTCGTCAGGTTGTGCTCTCTCCAATAATTCGCTTTCACCGAGGCAATAGGCGAGATCGTGGTCACGGTGAACGAATAAAACGGCGCCAAACGTCTCTCGTCAGGCCGTGCTCTCTCCAATAATTCGCTTTCACCGAGGCAATAGGCGAGATCATGGTCACGGTGAACGAATAAAACCGCGCCAAACGTCTCTCGTCAGGCCGTGCTCTCTCCAATAATTCGCTTTCACCGAGGCAATAGGCGAGATCGTGGTCACGGTGAACGAATAAAACGGCGCCAAACGTCTCTCGTCAGGCCGTGCTCTCTCCAATAATTCGCTTTCACCGAGGCAATAGGCGAGATCGTGGTCACGGTGAACGAATAAAACCGCGCCAAACGACTCTCGTCAGGCCGTGCTCTCTCCAATAATTCGCTTTCACCGAGGCAATAGGCGAGATCGTGGTCACGGTGAACGAATAAAACCGCGCCAAACGTCTCTCGTCAGGCCGTGCTCTCTCCAATAATTCGCTTTCACCGAGGCAATAGCCGAGATCGTGGTCACGGTGAACGAATAAAACCGCGCCAAACGTCTCTCGTCAGGCCGTGCTCTCTCCAATAATTCGCTTTCACCGAGGCAATAGGCGAGATCGTGGTCACGGTGAACGAATAAAACGGCGCCAAACGTCTCTCGTCAGGCCGTGCTCTCTCCAATAATTCGCTTTCACCGAAACAATAGGCGAGATCGTGGTCACGGTGAACGAATAAAACCGCGCCGAACGTCTCTCGTCAGGCCGTGCTCTCTCCAATAATTCGCTTTCACCGAGGCAATAGGCGAGATCGTGGTCACGGTGAACGAATAAAACGGCGCCAAACGTCTCTCGTCTGGCCGTGCTCTCTCCAATAATTCGCTATCACCGAGGCAATAGGCGAGATCGTGGTCACGGTGAACGAATAAAACCTCGCCGAACATCTCTCGTCAGGCCGTGCTCTCTCCAATAATTCGCTTTCACCGAGGCAATAGGCGAGATCGTGGTCACGGTGAACGAATAAAACGGCGCCAAACGTCTCTCGTCAGGCCGTGCTCTCTCCAATAATTCGCTTTCACCGAGGCAATAGGCGAGATCGTGGTCACGGTGAACGAATAAAACCGCGCCAAACGTCTCTCGTCAGGCCGTGCTCTCTCCAATAATTCGCTTTCACCGAGGCAATGGGCGAGATCGTGGTCACGGTGAACGAATAAAACCGCGCCGAACGTCTCTCGTCAGGCCGTGCTCTCTCCAATAATTCGCTTTCACCGAGGCAATAGGCGAGATCGTGGTCACGGTGAACGAATGAAACGGCGCCAAACGTCTCTCGTCAGGCCGTGCTCTCTCCAATAATTCGCTTTCACCGAGGCAATAGGCGAGATCGTGGTCACGGTGAACGAATAAAACCGCGGCGAACGTCTCTCGTCAGGCCGTGCTCTCTCCAAAAATTCGCTTTCACCGAGGCAATAGGCGAGATCGTGGTCACGGTGAACGAATAAAACCGCGCCAAACGTCTCTCGTCAGGCCGTGCTCTCTCCAATAATTCGCTTTCACCGAGGCAATAGGCGAGATCGTGGTCACGGTGAACGAATAAAACGGCGCCAAACGTCTCTCGTCAGGCCGTGCTCTCTCCAATAATTCGCTTTCACCGAGGCAATAGGCGAGATCGTGGTCACGGTGAACGAATAAAACCGCGCCAAACGTCTCTCGTCAGGCCGTGCTCTCTCCAATAATTCGCTTTCACCGAGGCAATAGGCGAGATCGTGGTCACGGTGAACGAATAAAACCGCGCCGAACGTCTCTCGTCAGGCCGTGCTCTCTCCAATAATTCGCTTTCACCGAGGCAATAGGCGAGATCGTGGTCACGGTGAACGAATAAAACGGCGCCAAACGTCTCTCGTCAGGCCGTGCTCTCTCCAATAATTCGCTTTCACCGAGGCAATAGGCGAGATCGTGGTCACGGTGAACGAATAAAACCGCGCCGAACGTCTCTCGTCAGGCCGTGCTCTCTCCAATAATTCGCTTTCACCGAGGCAATAGGCGAGATCGTGGTCACGGTGAACGAATAAAACAGCGCCAAACGTCTCTCGTCAGGCCGTGCTCTCTCCAATAATTCGCTTTCACCGAGGCAATAGGCGAGATCGTGGTCACGGTGAACGAATAAAACCGCGCCAAACGTCTCTCGTCAGGCCGTGCTCTCTCCAATAATTCGCTTTCACCGAGGCAATAGGCGAGATCGTGGTCACGGTGAACGAATAAAACCGCGCCAAACGTCTCTCGTCAGGCCGTGCTCTCTCCAATAATTCGCTTTCACCGAGGCAATAGGCGAGATCGTGGTCACGGTGAACGAATAAAACGGCGCCAAACGTCTCTCGTCAGGCCGTGCTCTCTCCAATAATTCGCTTTCACCGAGGCAATAGGCGAGATCGTGGTCACGGTGAACGAATAAAACGGCGCCAAACGTCTCTCGTCAGGCCGTGCTCTCTCCAATACTTCGCTTTCACCGAGGCAATAGCCGAGATCGTGGTCACGGTGAACGAATAAAACCGCGCCGAACGTCTCTCGTCAGGCCGTGCTCTCTCCAATAATTCGCTTTCACCGAGGCAATAGCCGAGATCGTGGTCACGGTGAACGAATAAAACGGCGCCAAACGTCTCTCGTCAGGCCGTGCTCTCTCCAATAATTCGCTTTCACCGAGGCAATAGCCGAGATCGTGGTCACGGTGAACGAATAAAACCGCGCCGAACGTCTCTCGTCAGGCCGTGCTCTCTCCAATAATTCGCTTTCACCGAGGCAATAGCCGAGATCGTGGTCACGGTGAACGAATAAAACCGCGCCGAACGTCTCTCGTCAGGCCGGGCTCTCTCCAATAATTCGCTTTCACCGAGGCAATAGCCGAGATCGTGGTCACGGTGAACGAATAAAACCGCGCCAAACGTCTCTCGTCAGGCCGTGCTCTCTCCAATAATTCGCTTTCACCGAGGCAATAGGCGAGATCGTGGTCACGGTGAACGAATAAAACCGCGCCGAACGTCTCTCGTCAGGCCGTGCTCTCTCCAATAATATGCTTTCACCGAGGCAATAGGCGAGATCGTGGTCACGGTGAACGAATAAAACCGCGCCAAACGTCTCTCGTCAGGCCGTGCTCTCTCCAATAATTCGCTTTCACCGAGGCAATAGGCGAGATCGTGGTCACGGTGAACGAATAAAACCGCGCCAAACGTCTCTCGTCAGGCCGTGCTCTCTCCAATAATTCGCTTTCACCGAGGCAATAGGCGAGATCGTGGTCACGGTGAACGAATAAAACCGCGCCGAACGTCTCTCGTCAGGCCGTGCTCTCTCCAATAATTCGCTTTCACCGAGGCAATAGCCGAGATCGTGGTCACGGTGAACGAATAAAACCGCGCCGAACGTCTCTCGTCAGGCCGTGCTCTCTCCAATAATTCGCTTTCACCGAGGCAATAGGCGAGATCGTGGTCACGGTGAACGAATAAAACCGCGCCGAACGTCTCTCGTCAGGCCGTGCTCTCTCCAATAATTCGCTTTCACCGAGGCAATAGACGAGATCGTGGTCACGGTGAACGAATAAAACCGCGCCGAACGTCTCTCGTCAGGCCGTGCTCTCTCCAATAATTCGCTTTCACCGAGGCAATAGGCGAGATCGTGGTCACGGTGAACGAATAAAACCGCGCCGAACGTCTCTCGTCAGGCCGTGCTCTCTCCAATAATTCGCTTTCACCGAGGCAATAGCCGAGATCGTGGTCACGGTGAACGAATAAAAGCGCGCCGAACGTCTCTCGTCAGGCCGTGCTCTCTCCAATAATTCGCTTTCACCGAGGCAATAGGCGAGATCGTGGTCACGGTGAACAAATAAAACCGCGCCAAACGTCTCTCGTCAGACCGTGCTCTCTCCAATAATTCGCTTTCACCGAGGCAATAGGCGAGATCGTGGTCACGGTGAACGAATAAAACCGCGCCAAACGTCTCTCGTCAGGCCGTGCTCTCTCCAATAATTCGCTTTCACGGAGGCAATAGGCGAGATCGTGGTCACGGTGAACGAATAAAACCGCGCCAAACGTCTCTCGTCAGGCCGTGCTCTCTCCAATAATTCGCTTTCACCGAGGCAATAGGCGAGATCATGGTCACGGTGAACGAATAAAACCGCGCCAAACGTCTCTCGTCAGGCCGTGCTCTCTCCAATAATTCGCTTTCACCGAGGCAATAGGCGAGATCGTGGTCACGGTGAACGAATAAAACCGCGCCGAACGTCTCTCGTCAGGCCGTGCTCTCTCCAATAATTCGCTTTCACCGAGGCAATAGCCGAGATCGTGGTCACGGTGAACGAATAAAACCGCGCCAAACGTCTCTCGTCAGGCCGTGCTCTCTCCAATAATTCGCTTTCACCGAGGCAATAGCCGAGATCGTGGTCACGGTGAACGAATAAAACCGCGCCAAACGTCTCTCGTCAGGCCGTGCTCTCTCCAATAATTCGCTTTCACCGACGCAATAGGCGAGATCGTGGTCACGCTGAACGAATAAAACGGCGCCAAACGTCTCTCGTCAGGCCGTGCTCTCTCCAATAATTCGCTTTCACCGAGGCAATAGGCGAGATCGTGGTCACGGTGAACGAATAAAACCGCGCCAAACGTCTCTCGTCAGGCCGTGCTCTCTCCAATAATTCGCTTTCACCGAGGCAATAGGCGAGATCGTGGTCACGGTGAACGAATAAAACGGCGCCAAACGTCTCTCGTCAGGCCGTGCTCTCTCCAATAATTCGCTTTCACCGAGGCAATAGGCGAGATAGTGGTCACGGTGAACGAATAAAACGGCGCCAAACGTCTCTCGTCAGGCCGTGCTCTCTCCAATAATTCGCTTTCACTGAGGCAATAGGCGAGATCGTGGTCACGGTGAACGAATAAAACCGCGCCAAACGTCTCTCGTCAGGCCGTGCTCTCTCCAATAATTCGCTTTCACCGAGGCAATAGGCGAGATCGTGGTCACGGTGAACGAATAAAACGGCGCCAAACGTCTCTCGTCAGGCCGTGCTCTCTCCAATAATTCGCTTTCACCGAGGCAATAGGCGAGATCGTGGTCACGGTGAACGAATAAAACGGCGCCAAACGTCTCTCGTCAGGCCGTGCTCTCTCCAATAATTCGCTTTCACCGAGGCAATAGGCGAGATCGTGGTCACGGTGAACGAATAAAACCGCGCCGAACGTCTCTCGTCAGGCCGTGCTCTCTCCAACAATTCGCTTTCACCGAGGCAATAGGCGAGATCGTGGTCACGGTGAACGAATAAAACGGCGCCAAACGTCTCTCGTCAGGCCGTGCTCTCTCCAATAATTCGCTTTCACCGAGGCAATAGGCGAGATCGTGGTCACGGTGAACGAATAAAACCGCGCCGAACGTCTCTCGTCAGGCCGTGCTCTCTCCAATAATTCGCTTTCACCGAAGCAATAGGCGAGATCGTGGTCACGGTGAACGAATAAAACGGCGCCAAACGTCTCTCGTCAGGCCGTGCTCTCTCCAATAATTCGCTTTCACCGAGGCAATAGGCGAGATCGTGGTCACGGTGAACGAATAAAACCGCGCCAAACGTCTCTCGTCAGGCCGTGCTCTCTCCAATAATTCGCTTTCACCGAGGCAATAGGCGAGATCGTGGTCACGGTGAACGAATAAAACGGCGCCAAACGTCTCTCGTCAGGCCGTGCTCTCTCCAATAATTCGCTTTCACCGAGGCAATAGGCGAGATCGTGCTCACGGTGAACGAATAAAACCGCGCCAAACGTCTCTCGTCAGGCCGTGCTCTCTCCAATAATTCGCTTTCACCGAGGCAATAGGCGAGATCGTGGTCACGGTGAACGAATAAAACCGCGCCAAACGTCTCTCGTCAGGCCGTGCTCTCTCCAATAATTCGCTTTCACCGAGGCAATAGGCGAGATCGTGGTCACGGTGAACGAATAAAACGGCGCCAAACGTCTCTCGTCAGGCCGTGCTCTCTCCAATAATTCGCTTTCACCGAGGCAATAGGCGAGATCGTGGTCAGGGTGAACGAATAAAACGGCGCCAAACGTCTCTCGTCAGGCCGTGCTCTCTCCAATAATTCGCTTTCACCGAGGCAATAGGCGATATCGTGGTCACGGTGAACGAATAAAACCGCGCCAAACGTCTCTCGTCAGGCCGTGCTCTCTCCAATAATTCGCTTTCACCGAGGCAATAGGCGAGATCGTGGTCACGGTGAACGAATAAAACGGCGCCAAACGTCTCTCGTCAGGCCGTGCTCTCTCCAATAATTCGCTTTCACCGAGGCAATTGGCGAGATCGTGGTCACGGTGAACGCATAAAACCGCGCCAAACGTCTCTCGTCAGGCCGTGCTCTCTCCAATAATTCGCTTTCACCGAGGCAATAGGCGAGATCGTGGTCACGGTGAACGAATAAAACCGCGCCAAACGTCTCTCGTCAGGCCGTGCTCTCTCCAATAATTCGCTTTCACCGAGGCAATAGGCGAGATCGTGGTCACGGTGAACGAATAAAACCGCGCCAAACGACTCTCGTCAGGCCGTGCTCTCTCCAATAATTCGCTTTCACCGAGGCAATAGGCGAGATCGTGGTCACAGTGAACGAATAAAACGGCGCCAAACGTCTCTCGTCAGGCCGTGCTCTCTCCAATAATTCGCTTTCACCGAGGCAATAGGCGAGATCGTGGTCACGGTGAACGAATAAAACCGCGCCGAACGTCTCTCGTCAGGCCGTGCTTACTCCAATAATTCGCTTTCACCGAGGCAATAGGCGAGATCGTGGTCACGGTGAACGAATAAAACGGCGCCAAACGTCTCTCGTCAGGCCGTGCTCTCTCCAATAATTAGCTTTCACCGAGGCAATAGGCGAGATCGTGGTCACGGTGAACGAATAAAACCGCGCCGAACGTCTCTCGTCAGGCCGTGCTCTCTCCAATAATTCGCTTTCACCGAGGCAATAGGCGAGATCGTGGTCACGGTGAACGAATAAAACCGCGCCAAACGTCTCTCGTCAGGCCGTGCTCTCTCCAATAATTCGCTTTCACCGAGGCAATAGGCGAGATCGTGGTCACGGTGAACGAATAAAACGGCGCCAAACGTCTCTCGTCAGGCCGTGCTCTCTCCAATAATTCGCTTTCACCGAGGCAATAGGCGAGATCGTGGTCACGGTGAACGAATAAAACCGCGCCGAACGTCTCTCGTCAGGCCGTGCTCTCTCCAATAATTCGCTTTCACCGAGGCAATAGGCGAGATCGTGCTCACGGTGAACGAATAAAACCGCGCCGAACGTCTCTCGTCAGGCCGTGCTTACTCCAATAATTCGCTTTCACCGAGGCAATAGGCGAGATCGTGGTCACGGTGAACGAATAAAACGGCGCCAAACGTCTCTCGTCAGGCCGTGCTCTCTCCAATAATTCGCTTTCACCGAGGCAATAGGCGAGATCGTGGTCACGGTGAACGAATAAAACCGCGCCGAACGTGTCTCGTCAGGCCGTGCTTACTCCAATAATTCGCTTTCACCGAGGCAATAGGCGAGATCGTGGTCACGGTGAACGAATAAAACGGCGCCAAACGTCTCTCGTCAGGCCGTGCCCTCTCCAATAATTCGCTTTCACCGAGGCAATAGGCGAGATCGTGGTCACGGTGAACGAATAAAACGGCGCCAAACGTCTCTCGTCAGGCCGTGCTCTCTCCAATAATTCGCTTTCACCGAGGCAATAGGCGAGATCGTGGTCACGGTGAACGAATAAAACCGCGCCGAACGTCTCTCGTCAGGTCGTGCTCTCTCCAATAATTCGCTTTCACCGAGGCAATAGGCGAGATCGTGGTCACGGTGAACGAATAAAACGGCGCCAAACGTCTCTCGTCAGGCCGTGCTCTCTCCAATAATTCGCTTTCACCGAGGCAATAGGCGAGATCGTGGTCACGGTGAACGAATAAAACCGCGCCGAACGTCTCTCGTCAGGCCGTGCTCTCTCCAATAATTCGCTTTCACCGAGGCAATAGGCAAGATCGTGGTCACGGTGAACGAATAAAACCGCGCCAAACGTCTCTCGTCAGGCCGTGCTCTCTCCAATAATTCGCTTTCACCGAGGCAATAGGCGAGATCGTGGTCACGGTGAACGAATAAAACCGCGCCAAACGTCTCTCGTCAGGCCGTGCTCTCTCCAATAATTCGCTTTCACCGAGGCAATAGGCGAGATCGTGGTCACGGTGAACGAATAAAACCGCGCCGAACGTCTCTCGTCAGGCCGTGCTCTCTCCAATAATTCGCTTTCACCGAGGCAATAGGCGAGATCGTGGTCACGGTGAACGAATAAAACCGCGCCGAACGTCTCTCGTCAGGCCGTGCTCTCTCCAATAATTCGCTTTCACCGAGGCAATAGGCGAGATCGTGGTCACGGTGAACGAATAAAACCGCGCCAAACGTCTCTCGTCAGGCCGTGCTCTCTCCAATAATTCGCTTTCACCGAGGCAATAGGCGAGATCGTGGTCACGGTGAACGAATAAAACCACGCCGAACGTCTCTCGTCAGGCCGTGCTTACTCCAATAATTCGCTTTCACCGAGGCAATAGGCGAGATCGTGGTCACGGTGAACGAATAAAACGGCGCCAAACGTCTCTCGTCAGGCCGTGCTCTCTCCAATAATTCGCTTTCACCGAGGCAATAGGCGAGATCGTGGTCACGGTGAACGAATAAAACCGCGCCGAACGTCTCTCGTCAGGCCGTGCTCTCTCCAATAATTCGCTTTCACCGAGGCAATAGGCGAGATCGTGGTCACGGTGAACGAATAAAACCGCGCCGAACGTCTCTCGTCAGGCCGTGCTCTCTCCAATAATTCGCTTTCACCGAGGCAATAGGCGAGATCGTGGTCACGGTGAACGAATAAAACGGCGCCAAACGTCTCTCGTCAGGCCGTGCTCTCTCCAATAATTCGCTTTCACCGAGGCAATAGGCGAGATCGTGGTCACGGTGAACGAATAAAACCGCGCCGAACGTCTCTCGTCAGGCCGTGCTCTCTCCAATAATTCGCTTTCACCGAGGCAATAGGCGAGATCGTGGTCACGGTGAACGAATAAAACCGCGCCAAACGTCTCTCGTCAGGCCGTGCTCTCTCCAATAATTCGCTTTCACCGAGGCAATAGGCGAGATCGTGGTCACGGTGAACGAATAAAACGGCGCCAAACGTCTCTCGTCAGGCCGTGCTCTCTCCAATTATTCGCTTTCACCGAGGCAATAGGCGAGATCGTGGTCAGGGTGAACGAATAAAACGGCGCCAAACGTCTCTCGTCAGGCCGTGCTCTCTCCAATAATTCGCTTTCACCGAGGCAATAGGCGAGATCGTGGTCACGGTGAACGAATAAAACCGCGCCAAACGTCTCTCGTCAGGCCGTGCTCTCTCCAATAATTCGCTTTCACCGAGGCAATAGGCGAGATCGTGGTCACGGTGAACGAATAAAACGGCGTCAAACGTCTCTCGTCAGGCCGTGCTCTCTCCAATAATTCGCTTTCACCGAGGCAATTGGCGAGATCGTGGTCACGGTGAACGCATAAAACCGCGCCAAACGTCTCTCGTCAGGCCGTGCTCTCTCCAATAATTCGCTTTCACCGAGGCAATAGGCGAGATCGTGGTCACGGTGAACGAATAAAACCGCGCCAAACGTCTCTCGTCAGGCCGTGCTCTCTCCAATAATTCGCTTTCACCGAGGCAATAGGCGAGATCGTGGTCACGGTGAACGAATAAAACCGCGCCAAACGTCTCTCGTCAGGCCGTGCTCTCTCCAATAATTCGCTTTCACCGAGGCAATAGGCGAGATCGTGGTCACGGTGAACGAATAAAACGGCGCCAAACGTCTCTCGTCAGGCCGTGCTCTCTCCAATAATTCGCTTTCACCGAGGCAATAGGCGAGATCGTGGTCACGGTGAACGAATAAAACCGCGCCGAACGTCTCTCGTCAGGCCGTGCTTACTCCAATAATTCGCTTTCACCGAGGCAATAGGCGAGATCGTGGTCACGGTGAACGAATAAAACGGCGCCAAACGTCTCTCGTCAGGCCGTGCTCTCTCCAATAATTCGCTTTCACCGAGGCAATAGGCGAGATCGTGGTCACGGTGAACGAATAAAACCGCGCCGAACGTCTCTCGTCAGGCCGTGCTCTCTCCAATAATTCGCTTTCACCGAGGCAATAGGCGAGATCGTGGTCACGGTGAACGAATAAAACCGCGCCAAACGTCTCTCGTCAGGCCGTGCTCTCTCCAATAATTCGCTTTCACCGAGGCAATAGGCGAGATCGTGGTCACGGTGAACGAATAAAACCGCGCCGAACGTCTCTCGTCAGGCCGTGCTCTCTCCAATAATTCGCTTTCACCGAGGCAATAGGCGAGATCGTGGTCACGGTGAACGAATAAAACCGCGCCGAACGTCTCTCGTCAGGCCGTGCTCTCTCCAATAATTCGCTTTCACCGAGGATATAGGCGAGATCGTGGTCACGGTGAACGGATAAAACCGCGCCGAACGTCTCTCGTCAGGCCGTGCTCTCTCCAATAATTCGCTTTCACCGAGGCAATAGGCGAGATCGTGGTCACGGTGAACGAATAAAACCGCGCCAAACGTCTCTCGTCAGGCCGTGCTCTCTCCAATAATTCGCTTTCACCGAGGCAATAGGCGAGATCGTGGTCACGGTGAACGAATAAAACGGCGCCAAACGTCTCTCGTCAGGCCGTGCTCTCTCCAATAATTCGCTTTCACCGAGGCAATAGGCGAGATCGTGGTCACGGTGAACGAATAAAACCGCGCCGAACGTCTCTCGTCAGGCCGTGCTCTCTCCAATAATTCGCTTTCACCGAGGCAATAGGCGAGATCGTGGTCACGGTGAACGAATAAAACGGCGCCAAACGTCTCTCGTCAGGCCGTGCTCTCTCCAATAATTCGCTTTCACCGAGGCAATAGGCGAGATCGTGGTCACGGTGAACGAATAAAACCGCGCCGAACGTCTCTCGTCAGGCCGTGCTCTCTCCAATAATTCGCTTTCACCGAGGCAATAGGCGAGATCGTGGTCACGGTGAACGAATAAAACGGCGCCAAAGTCTCTCGTCAGGCCGTGCTCTCTCCAATAATTCGCTTTCACCGAGGCAATAGGCGAGATCGTGGTCACGGTGAACGAATAAAACCGCGCCGAACGTCTCTCGTCAGGCCGTGCTCTCTCCAATAATTCGCTTTCACCGAGGCAATAGGCGAGATCGTGGTCACGGTGAACGAATAAAACCGCGCCAAACGTCTCTCGTCAGGCCGTGTTCTCTCCAATAATTCGCTTTCACCGAGGCAATAGGCGAGATCGTGGTCACGGTGAACGAATAAAACCGCGCCAAAAGTCTCTCGTCAGGCCGTGCTCTCTCCAATAATTCGCTTTCACCGAGGCAATAGGTGAGATCGTGGTCACGGTGAACGAAAAAAACCGCGCCGAACGTCTCTCGTCAGGCCGTGCTCTCTTCAATAATTCGCTTTCACCGAGGCAATAGGCGAGATCGTGGTCACGGTGAACGAATAAAACCGCGCCAAACGTCTCTCGTCAGGCCGTGCTCTCTCCAATAATTCGCTTTCACCGAGGCAATAGGCGAGATCGTGGTCACGGTGAACAAATAAAACCGCGCCAAACGTCTCTCGTCAGGCCGTGCTCTCTCCAATAATTCGCTTTCACCGAGGCAATAGGCGAGATCGTGGTCACGGTGAACGAATAAAACCGCGCCGAACGTCTCTCGTCAGGCCGTGCTCTCTCCAATAATTCGCTTTCACCGAGGCAATAGGCGAGATCGTGGTCACGGTGAACGAATAAAACCGCGCCGAACGTCTCTCGTCAGGCCGTGCTCTCTCCAATATTTCGCTTTTACCGAGGCAATAGGCGAGATCGTGGTCACGGTGAACGAATAAAACCGCGCCAAACGTCTCTCGTCAGGCCGTGCTCTCTCCAATAATTCGCTTTCACCGAGGCAATAGGCGAGATCGTGGTCACGGTGAACGAATAAAACGGCGCCAAACGTCTCTCGTCAGGCCGTGCTCTCTCCAATAATTCGCTTTCACCGAGGCAATAGGCGAGATCGTGGTCACGGTGAACGAATAAAACCGCGCCGAACGTCTCT
The DNA here is from genome assembly GCF_016920785.2 of Ixodes scapularis. Taxonomy (NCBI): domain Eukaryota; kingdom Metazoa; phylum Arthropoda; class Arachnida; order Ixodida; family Ixodidae; genus Ixodes; species Ixodes scapularis. The sequence continues at coordinate 79,361 of NW_024610209.1, forward strand.
CGTCAGGCCGTGCTCTCTCCAATAATTCGCTTTCACCGAGGCAATAGGCGAGATCGTGGACACGGTGAACGAATAAAACCGCGCCGAACGTCTCTCGTCAGGCCGTGCTTACTCCAATAATTCGCTTTCACCGAGGCAATAGGCGAGATCGTGGTCACGGTGAACGAATAAAACGGCGCCAAACGTCTCTCGTCAGGCCGTGCTCTCTCCAATAATTCGCTTTCACCGAGGCAATAGGCGAGATCGTGGTCACGGTGAACGAATAAAACCGCGCCGAACGTCTCTCGTCAGGCCGTGCTCTCTCCAATAATTCGCTTTCACCGAGGCAATAGGCAAGATCGTGGTCACGGTGAACGAATAAAACCGCGCCGAACGTCTCTCGTCAGGCCGTGCTTACTCCAATAATTCGCTTTCACCGAGGCAATAGGCGAGATCGTGGTCACGGTGAACGAATAAAACGGTGCCAAACGTCTCTCGTCAGGCCGTGCCCTCTCCAATAATTCGCTTTCACCGAGGCAATAGGCGAGATCGTGGTCACGGTGAACGAATAAAACGGCGCCAAACGTCTCTCGTCAGGCCGTGCTCTCTCCAATAATTCGCTTTCACCGAGGCAATAGGCGAGATCGTGGTCACGGTGAACGAATAAAACCGCGCCGAACGTCTCTCGTCAGGCCGTGCTCTCTCCAATAATTCGCTTTCACCGAGGCAATAGGCGAGATCGTGGTCACGGTGAACGAATAAAACGGCGCCAAACGTCTCTCGTCAGGCCGTGCTCTCTCCAATAATTCGCTTTCACCGAGGCAATAGGCGAGATCGTGGTCACGGTGAACGAATAAAACCGCGCCGAACGTCTCTCGTCAGGCCGTGCTCTCTCCAATAATTCGCTTTCACCGAGGCAATAGGCGAGATCGTGGTCACGGTGAACGAATAAAACCGCGCCAAACGTCTCTCGTCAGGCCGTGCTCTCTCCAATAATTCGCTTTCACCGAGGCAATAGGCGAGATCGTGGTCACGGTGAACGAATAAAACCGCGCCAAACGTCTCTCGTGAGGCCGTGCTCTCTCCAATAATTCGCTTTCACCGAGGCAATAGGCGAGATCGTGGTCACGGTGAACGAATAAAACCGCGGCGAACGTCTCTCGTCAGGCCGTGCTCTCTCCAATAATTCGCTTTCACCGAGGCAATAGGCGAGATCGTGGTCACGGTGAACGAATAAAACCGCGCCGAACGTCTCTCGTCAGGCCGTGCTCTCTCCAATATTTCGCTTTCACCGAGGCAATAGGCGAGATCGTGGTCACGGTGAACGAATAAAACCGCGCCAAACGTCTCTCGTCAGGCCGCGCTCTCTCCAATAATTCGCTTTCACCGAGGCAATAGGCGAGATCGTGGTCACGGTGAACGAATAAAACGGCGCCAAACGTCTCTCGTCAGGCCGTGCTCTCTCCAATAATTCGCTTTCACCGAGGCAATAGGCGAGATCGTGGTCACGGTGAACGAATAAAACCGCGCCGAACGTCTCTCGTCAGGCCGTGCTCTCTCCAATAATTCGCTTTCACCGAGGCAATAGGCGAGATCGTGGTCACGGTGAACGAATAAAACCGCGCCGAACGTCTCTCGTCAGGCCGTGCTTACTCCAATAATTCGCTTTCACCGAGGCAATAGGCGAGATCGTGGTCACGGTGAACGAATAAAACGGCGCCAAACGTCTCTCGTCAGGCCGTGCTCTCTCCAATAATTCGCTTTCACCGAGGCAATAGGCGAGATCGTGGTCACGGTGAACGAATCAAACGGCGCCAAACGTCTCTCGTCAGGCCGTGCTCTCTCCAATAATTCGCTTTCACCGAGGCAATAGGCGAGATCGTGGTCACGGTGAACGAATAAAACCGCGCCGAACGTCTCTCGTCAGGCCGTGCTTACTCCAATAATTCGCTTTCACCGAGGCAATAGGCGAGATCGTGGTCACGGTGAACGAATAAAACCGCGCCGAACGTCTCTCGTCAGGCCGTGCTCTCTCCAATAATTCGCTTTCATCGAGGCAATAGGCGAGATCGTGGTCACGGTGAACGAATAAAACCGCGCCAAACGTCTCTCGTCAGGCCGTGATCTCTCCAATAATTCGCTTTCACCGAGGCAATAGGCGAGATCGTGGTCACGGTGAACAAATAAAACGGCGCCAAACGTCTCTCGTCAGGCCGTGCTCTCTCCAATAATTCGCTTTCACCGAGGCAATAGGCGAGATCGTGGTCACGGTGAACGAATAAAACCGCGCCGAACGTCTCTCGTCAGGCCGTGCTTACTCCAATAATTCGCTTTCACCGAGGCAATAGGCGAGATCGTGGTCATGGTGAACGAATAAAACCGCGTCGAACGTCTCTCGTCAGGCCGTGCTCTCTCCAATAATTCGCTTTCACCGAGGCAATAGGCGAGATCGTGGTCACGGTGAACGAATAAAACGGCGCCAAACGTCTCTCGTCAGGCCGTGCTCTCTCCAATAATTCGCTTTCACCGAGGCAAAAGGCGAGATCGTGGTCACGGTGAACGAATAAAACCGCGCCGAACGTCTCTCGTCAGGCCGTGCTCTGTCCAATAATTCGCTTTCACCGAGGCAATAGGCGAGATCGTGGTCACGGTGAACGAATAAAACCGCGCCGAACGTCTCTCGTCAGGCCGTGCTTACTCCAATAATTCGCTTTCACCGAGGCAATAGGCGAGGTCGTGGTCACGGTGAACGAATAAAACGGCGCCAAACGTCTCTCGTCAGGCCGTGCTCTCTCCAATAATTCGCTTTCACCGAGGCAATAGGCGAGATCGTGGTCACGGTGAACGAATCAAACTGCGCCAAACGTCTCTCGTCAGGCCGTGCTCTCTCCAATAATTCGCTTTCACCGAGGCAATAGGCGAGATCGTGGTCACGGTGAACGAATAAAACCGCGCCGAACGTCTCTCGTCAGGCCGTGCTTACTCCAATAATTCGCTTTCACCGAGGCAATAGGCGAGATCGTGGTCACGGTGAACGAATAAAACCGCGCCGAACGTCTCTCGTCAGGCCGTGCTCTCTCCAATAATTCGCTTTCACCGAGGCAATAGGCGAGATCGTGGTCACGGTGAACGAATAAAACCGCGCCGAACGTCTCTCGTCAGGCCGTGCTTACTCCAATAATTCGCTTTCACCGAGGCAATAGGCGAGATCGTGGTCACGGTGAACGAATAAAACGGCGCCAAACGTCTCTCGTCAGGCCGTGCTCTCTCCAATAATTCGCTTTCACCGAGGCAATAGGCGAGATCGTGGTCACGGTGAACGAATAAAACCGCGCCGAACGTCTCTCGTCAGGCCGTGCTCTCTCCAATAATTCGCTTTCACCGAGGCAATAGGCGAGATCGTGGTCACGGTGAACGAATAAAACGGCGCCAAACGTCTCTCGTCAGGCCGTGCTCTCTCCAATAATTCGCTTTCACCGAGGCAATAGGCGAGATCGTGGTCACGGTGAACGAATAAAACCGCGCCGAACGTCTCTCGTCAGGCCGTGCTCTCTCCAATAATTCGCTTTCACCGAGGCAATAGGCGAGATCGTGGTCACGGTGAACGAATAAAACCGCGCCGAACGTCTCTCGTCAGGCCGTGCTCTCTCCAATATTTCGCTTTTACCGAGGCAATAGGCGAGATCGTGGTCACGGTGAACGAATAAAACCGCGCCAAACGTCTCTCGTCAGGCCGTGCTCTCTCCAATAATTCGCTTTCACCGAGGCAATAGGCGAGATCGTGGTCACGGTGAACGAATAAAACGGCGCCAAACGTCTCTCGTCAGGCCGTGCTCTCTCCAATAATTCGCTTTCACCGAGGCAATAGGCGAGATCGTGGTCACGGTGAACGAATAAAACCGCGCCGAACGTCTCTCGTCAGGCCGTGCTCTCTCCAATAATTCGCTTTCACCGAGGCAATAGGCGAGATCGTGGACACGGTGAACGAATAAAACCGCGCCGAACGTCTCTCGTCAGGCCGTGCTTACTCCAATAATTCGCTTTCACCGAGGCAATAGGCGAGATCGTGGTCACGGTGAACGAATAAAACGGCGCCAAACGTCTCTCGTCAGGCCGTGCTCTCTCCAATAATTCGCTTTCACCGAGGCAATAGGCGAGATCGTGGTCACGGTGAACGAATAAAACCGCGCCGAACGTCTCTCGTCAGGCCGTGCTCTCTCCAATAATTCGCTTTCACCGAGGCAATAGGCAAGATCGTGGTCACGGTGAACGAATAAAACCGCGCCGAACGTCTCTCGTCAGGCCGTGCTTACTCCAATAATTCGCTTTCACCGAGGCAATAGGCGAGATCGTGGTCACGGTGAACGAATAAAACGGTGCCAAACGTCTCTCGTCAGGCCGTGCCCTCTCCAATAATTCGCTTTCACCGAGGCAATAGGCGAGATCGTGGTCACGGTGAACGAATAAAACGGCGCCAAACGTCTCTCGTCAGGCCGTGCTCTCTCCAATAATTCGCTTTCACCGAGGCAATAGGCGAGATCGTGGTCACGGTGAACGAATAAAACCGCGCCGAACGTCTCTCGTCAGGCCGTGCTCTCTCCAATAATTCGCTTTCACCGAGGCAATAGGCGAGATCGTGGTCACGGTGAACGAATAAAACGGCGCCAAACGTCTCTCGTCAGGCCGTGCTCTCTCCAATAATTCGCTTTCACCGAGGCAATAGGCGAGATCGTGGTCACGGTGAACGAATAAAACCGCGCCGAACGTCTCTCGTCAGGCCGTGCTCTCTCCAATAATTCGCTTTCACCGAGGCAATAGGCGAGATCGTGGTCACGGTGAACGAATAAAACCGCGCCAAACGTCTCTCGTCAGGCCGTGCTCTCTCCAATAATTCGCTTTCACCGAGGCAATAGGCGAGATCGTGGTCACGGTGAACGAATAAAACCGCGCCAAACGTCTCTCGTCAGGCCGTGCTCTCTCCAATAATTCGCTTTCACCGAGGCAATAGGCGAGATCGTGGTCACGGTGAACGAATAAAACCGCGGCGAACGTCTCTCGTCAGGCCGTGCTCTCTCCAATAATTCGCTTTCACCGAGGCAATAGGCGAGATCGTGGTCACGGTGAACGAATAAAACCGCGCCGAACGTCTCTCGTCAGGCCGTGCTCTCTCCAATATTTCGCTTTCACCGAGGCAATAGGCGAGATCGTGGTCACGGTGAACGAATAAAACCGCGCCAAACGTCTCTCGTCAGGCCGTGCTCTCTCCAATAATTCGCTTTCACCGAGGCAATAGGCGAGATCGTGGTCACGGTGAACGAATAAAACGGCGCCAAACGTCTCTCGTCAGGCCGTGCTCTCTCCAATAATTCGCTTTCACCGAGGCAATAGGCGAGATCGTGGTCACGGTGAACGAATAAAACCGCGCCGAACGTCTCTCGTCAGGCCGTGCTCTCTCCAATAATTCGCTTTCACCGAGGCAATAGGCGAGATCGTGGTCACGGTGAACGAATAAAACCGCGCCGAACGTCTCTCGTCAGGCCGTGCTTACTCCAATAATTCGCTTTCACCGAGGCAATAGGCGAGATCGTGGTCACGGTGAACGAATAAAACGGCGCCAAACGTCTCTCGTCAGGCCGTGCTCTCTCCAATAATTCGCTTTCACCGAGGCAATAGGCGAGATCGTGGTCACGGTGAACGAATCAAACGGCGCCAAACGTCTCTCGTCAGGCCGTGCTCTCTCCAATAATTCGCTTTCACCGAGGCAATAGGCGAGATCGTGGTCACGGTGAACGAATAAAACCGCGCCGAACGTCTCTCGTCAGGCCGTGCTTACTCCAATAATTCGCTTTCACCGAGGCAATAGGCGAGATCGTGGTCACGGTGAACGAATAAAACCGCGCCGAACGTCTCTCGTCAGGCCGTGCTCTCTCCAATAATTCGCTTTCATCGAGGCAATAGGCGAGATCGTGGTCACGGTGAACGAATAAAACCGCGCCAAACGTCTCTCGTCAGGCCGTGATCTCTCCAATAATTCGCTTTCACCGAGGCAATAGGCGAGATCGTGGTCACGGTGAACAAATAAAACGGCGCCAAACGTCTCTCGTCAGGCCGTGCTCTCTCCAATAATTCGCTTTCACCGAGGCAATAGGCGAGATCGTGGTCACGGTGAACGAATAAAACCGCGCCGAACGTCTCTCGTCAGGCCGTGCTTACTCCAATAATTCGCTTTCACCGAGGCAATAGGCGAGATCGTGGTCATGGTGAACGAATAAAACCGCGTCGAACGTCTCTCGTCAGGCCGTGCTCTCTCCAATAATTCGCTTTCACCGAGGCAATAGGCGAGATCGTGGTCACGGTGAACGAATAAAACGGCGCCAAACGTCTCTCGTCAGGCCGTGCTCTCTCCAATAATTCGCTTTCACCGAGGCAAAAGGCGAGATCGTGGTCACGGTGAACGAATAAAACCGCGCCGAACGTCTCTCGTCAGGCCGTGCTCTGTCCAATAATTCGCTTTCACCGAGGCAATAGGCGAGATCGTGGTCACGGTGAACGAATAAAACCGCGCCGAACGTCTCTCGTCAGGCCGTGCTTACTCCAATAATTCGCTTTCACCGAGGCAATAGGCGAGGTCGTGGTCACGGTGAACGAATAAAACGGCGCCAAACGTCTCTCGTCAGGCCGTGCTCTCTCCAATAATTCGCTTTCACCGAGGCAATAGGCGAGATCGTGGTCACGGTGAACGAATCAAACTGCGCCAAACGTCTCTCGTCAGGCCGTGCTCTCTCCAATAATTCGCTTTCACCGAGGCAATAGGCGAGATCGTGGTCACGGTGAACGAATAAAACCGCGCCGAACGTCTCTCGTCAGGCCGTGCTTACTCCAATAATTCGCTTTCACCGAGGCAATAGGCGAGATCGTGGTCACGGTGAACGAATAAAACCGCGCCGAACGTCTCTCGTCAGGCCGTGCTCTCTCCAATAATTCGCTTTCACCGAGGCAATAGGCGAGATCGTGGTCACGGTGAACGAATAAAACCGCGCCGAACGTCTCTCGTCAGGCCGTGCTTACTCCAATAATTCGCTTTCACCGAGGCAATAGGCGAGATCGTGGTCACGGTGAACGAATAAAACGGCGCCAAACGTCTCTCGTCAGGCCGTGCTCTCTCCAATAATTCGCTTTCACCGAGGCAATAGGCGAGATCGTGGTCACGGTGAACGAATAAAACCGCGCCGAACGTCTCTCGTCAGGCCGTGCTCTCTCCAATAATTCGCTTTCACCGAGGCAATAGGCGAGATCGTGGTCACGGTGAACGAATAAAACGGCGCCAAACGTCTCTCGTCAGGCCGTGCTCTCTCCAATAATTCGCTTTCACCGAGGCAATAGGCGAGATCGTGGTCACGGTGAACGAATAAAACCGCGCCGAACGTCTCTCGTCAGGCCGTGCTCTCTCCAATAATTCGCTTTCACCGAGGCAATAGGCGAGATCGTGGTTACGGTGAACGAATAAAACCGCGCCAAACGTCTCTCGTCAGGCCGTGCTCTCTCCAATAATTCGCTTTCACCGAGGCAATAGGCGAGATCGTGGTCACGGTGAACGAATAAAACCGCGCCAAACGTCTCTCGTCAGGCCGTGCTCTCTCCAATAATTCGCTTTCACCGAGGAAATAGGCGAGATCGTGGTCACGGTGAACGAATAAAACCGCGCCGAACGTCTCTCGTCAGGCCGTGCTCTCTCCAATAATTCGCTTTCACCGAGGCAATAGGCGAGATCGTGGTCACGGTGAACGAATAAAACCGCGCCGAACGTCTCTCGTCAGGCCGTGCTCTCTCCAATAATTCGCTTTCACCGAGGCAATAGGCGAGATCGTGGTCACGGTGAACGGATAAAACCGCGCCGAACGTCTCTCGTCAGGCCGTGCTCTCTCCAATAATTCGCTTTCACCGAGGCAATAGGCGAGATCGTGGTCACGGTGAACGAATAAAACCGCGCCAAACGTCTCTCGTCAGGCCGTGCTCTCTCCAATAATTCGCTTTCACCGAGGCAATAGGCGAGATCGTGGTCACGGTGAACGAATAAAACGGCGCCAAACGTCTCTCGTCAGGCCGTGCTCTCTCCAATAATTCGCTTTCACCGAGGCAATAGGCGAGATCGTGGTCACGGTGAACGAATAAAACCGCGCCGAACGTCTCTCGTCAGGCCGTGCTCTCTCCAATAATTCGCTTTCACCGAGGCAATAGGCGAGATCGTGGTCACGGTGAACGAATAAAACGGCGCCAAACGTCTCTCGTCAGGCCGTGCTCTCTCCAATAATTCGCTTTCACCGAGGCAATAGGCGAGATCGTGGTCACGGTGAACGAATAAAACCGCGCCGAACGTCTCTCGTCAGGCCGTGCTCTCTTCAATAATTCGCTTTCACCGAGGCAATAGGCGAGATCGTGGTCACGGTGAACGAATAAAACCGCGCCAAACGTCTCTCGTCAGGCCGTGTTCTCTCCAATAATTCGCTTTCACCGAGGCAATAGGCGAGATCGTGGTCACGGTGAACGAATAAAACCGCGCCAAAAGTCTCTCGTCAGGCCGTGCTCTCTCCAATAATTCGCTTTCACCGAGGCAATAGGTGAGATCGTGGTCACGGTGAACGAAAAAAACCGCGCCGAACGTCTCTCGTCAGGCCGTGCTCTCTTCAATAATTCGCTTTCACCGAGGCAATAGGCGAGATCGTGGTCACGGTGAACGAATAAAACCGCGCCGAACGTCTCTCGTCAGGCCGTGCTCTCTCCAATAATTCGCTTTCACCGAGGCAATAGGCGAGATCGTGGTCACGGTGAACGAATAAAACCGCGCCAAACGTCTCTCGTCAGGCCGTGCTCTCTCCAATAATTCGCTTTCACCGAGGCAATAGGCGAGATCGTGGTCACGGTGAACGAATAAAACCGCGCCGAACGTCTCTCGTCAGGCCGTGCTCTCTCCAATAATTCGCTTTCACCGAGGCAATAGGCAAGATCGTGGTCACGGTGAACGAATAAAACCGCGCCAAACGTCTCTCGTCAGGCCGTGCTCTCTCCAATAATTCGCTTTCACCGAGGCAATAGGCGAGATCGTGGTCACGGTGAACGAATAAAACCGCGCCAAACGTCTCTCGTCAGGCCGTGCTCTCTCCAATAATTCGCTTTCACCGAGGCAATAGGCGAGATCGTGGTCACGGTGAACGAATAAAACCGCGCCGAACGTCTCTCGTCAGGCCGTGCTCTCTCCAATAATACGCTTTCACCGAGGCAATAGGCGAGATCGTGGTCACGGTGAACGAATAAAACCGCGCCAAACGTCTCTCGTCAGGCCGTGCTCTCTCCAATAATTCGCTTTCACCGAGGCAATAGGCGAGATCGTGGTCACGGTGAACGAATAAAACCGCGCCAAACGTCTCTCGTCAGGCCGTGCTCTCTCCAATAATTCGCTTTCACCGAGGCAATAGGCGAGATCGTGGTCACGGTGAACGAATAAAACGGCGCCAAACGTCTCTCGTCAGGCCGTGCTCTCTCCAATAATTCGCTTTCACCGAGGCAATAGGCGAGATCGTGGTCACGGTGAACGAATAAAACGGCGCCAAACGTCTCTCGTCAGGCCGTGCTCTCTCCAATAATTCGCTTTCACCGAGGCAATAGCCGAGATCGTGGTCACGGTGAACGAATAAAACCGCGCCGAACGTCTCTCGTCAGGCCGTGCTCTCTCCAATAATTCGCTTTCACCGAGGCAATAGCCCAGATCGTGGTCACGGTGAACGAATAAAACGGCGCCAAACGTCTCTCGTCAGGCCGTGCTCTCTCCAATAATTCGCTTTCACCGAGGCAATAGGCGAGATCGTGGTCACGGTGAACGAATAAAACCGCGCCAAACGTCTCTCGTCAGGCCGTGCTCTCTCCAATAATTCGCTTTCACCGAGGCAATAGCCGAGATCGTGGTCACAGTGAACGAATAAAACGGCGCCAAACGTCTCTCGTCAGGCCGTGCTCTCTCCAATAATTCGCTTTCACCGAGGCAATAGGCGAGATCGTGGTCACGGTGAACGAATAAAACCGCGCCGAACGTCTCTCGTCAGGCCGTGCTCTCTCCAATAATTCGCTTTCACCGAGGCAATAGCCGAGATCGTGGTCACGGTGAACGAATAAAACGGCGCCAAATGTCTCTCGTCAGGCCGTGCTCTCTCCAATAATTCGCTTTCACCGAGGCAATAGGCGAGATCGTGGTCACGGTGAACGAATAAAACCGCGCCGAACGTCTCTCGTCAGGCCGTGCTCTCTCCAATAATTCGCTTTCACCGAGGCAATAGCCGAGATCGTGGTCACGGTGAACGAATAAAACCGCGCCGAACGTCTCTCGTCAGGCCGTGCTCTCTCCAATTATTCGCTTTCACCGAGGCAATAGGCGAGATCGTGGTCACGGTGAACGAATAAAACGGCGCCAAACGTCTCTCGTCAGGCCGTGCTCTCTTCAATAATTCGCTTTCACCGAGGCAATAGGCGAGATCGTGGTCACGGTGAACGAATAAAACCGCGCCGAACGTCTCTCGTCAGGCCGTGCTCTCTCCAATAATTCGCTTTCACCGAGGCAATAGGCGAGATCGTGGTCACGGTGAACGAATAAAACGGCGCCAAACGTCTCGCGCCAGGCCGTGCTCTCTCCAATAATTCGCTTTCACCGAGGCAATAGGCGAGATCGTGGTCACGGTGAACGAATAAAACGGCGCCAAACGTCTCTCGTCAGGCCGTGCTCTCTCCAACAATTCGCATTCACCGTGGCAATAGGCGAGATCGTGGTCACGGTGAACGAATAAAACCGCGCCAAACGTCTCTCGTCAGGCCGTGCTCTCTCCAATAATTCGCTTTCACCGAGGCAATAGGCGAGATCGTGGTCACGGTGAACGAATAAAACCGCGCCAAACGTCTCTCATCAGGCCGTGCTCTCTCCAATAATTCGCTTTCACCGAGGCAATAGGCGAGATCGTGGTCACGGTGAACGAATAAAACGGCGCCAAACGTCTCTCGTCAGGCCGTGCTCTCTCCAATAATTCGCTTTCACCGAGGCAATAGGCGAGATCGTGGTCACGGTGAACGAATAAAACGGCGCCAAACGTCTCTCGTCAGGCCGTGCTCTCTCCAATAATTCGCTTTCACCGAGGCAATAGGCGAGATCGTGGTCACGGTGAACGAATAAAACCGCGCCAAACGTCTCTCGTCAGGCCGTGCTCTCTCCAATAATTCGCTTTCACCGAGGCAATAGGCGAGATCGTGGTCACGGTGAACGAATAAAACGGCGCCAAACGTCTCTCGTCAGGCCGTGCTCTCTCCAATAATTCGCTTTCACCGAGGCAATAGGCGAGATCGTGGTCACGGTGAACGAATAAAACGGCGCCAAACGTCTCTCGTCAGGCCGTGCTCTCTCCAATAATTCGCTTTCACCGAGGCAATAGGCGAGATCGTGGTCACGGTGAACGAATAAAACCGCGGCAAACGTCTCTCGTCAGGCCGTGCTCTCTCCAATAATTCGCTTTCACCGAGGCAATAGGCGAGATCGTGGTCACGGTGAACGAATAAAACGGCGCCAAACGTCTCTCGTCAGGCCGTGCTCTCTCCAATAATTCGCTTTCACCGAGGCAATAGGCGAGATCGTGGTCACGGTGAACGAATAAAACGGCGCCAAACGTCTCTCATCAGGCCGTGCTCTCTCCAATAATTCGCTTTCACCGAGGCAATAGGCGAGATCGTGGTCACGGTGAACGAATAAAACCGCGCCAAACGTCTCTCGTCAGGCCGTGCTCTCTCCAATAATTCGCTTTCACCGAGGCAATAGCCGAGATCGTGGTCACGGTGAACGAATAAAACCGCGCCGAACGTCTCTCGTCAGGCCGTGCTCTCTCCAATAATTCGCTTTCACCGAGGCAATAGGCGAGATCGCGGTCACGGTGAACGAATAAAACCGCGCCAAACGTCTCTCGTCAGGCCGTGCTCTCTCCAATAATTCGCTTTCACCGAGGCAATAGGCGAGATCGTGGTCACGGTGAACGAATAAAACCGCGCCAAACGTCTCTCGTCAGGCCGTGCTCTCTCCAATAATTCGCTTTCACCGAGGCAATAGGCGAGATCGTGGTCACGGTGAACGAATAAAACGGCGCCAAACGTCTCTCGTCAGGCCGTGCTCTCTCCAATAATTCGCTTTCACCGAGGCAATAGGCGAGATCGTGGTCACGGTGAACGAATAAAACGGCGCCAAACGTCTCTCGTCAGGCCGTGCTCTCTCCAATAATTCGCTTTCACCGAGGCAATAGGCGAGATCGTGGTCACGGTGAACGAATAAAACCGCGCCAAACGTCTCTCGTCAGGCCGTGCTCTCTCCAATAATTCGCTTTCACCGAGGCAATAGGCGAGATCGTGGTCACGGTGAACGAATAAAACCGCGCCGAACGTCTCTCGTCAGGCCGTGCTCTCTCCAATAATTCGCTTTCACCGAGGCAATAGCCGAGATCGTGGTCACGGTGAACGAATAAAACCGCGCCGAACGTCTCTCGTCAGGCCGTGCTCTCTCCAATAATTCGCTTTCACCGAGGCAATAGGCGAGATCGTGGTCACGGTGAACGAATAAAACGGCGCAAAACGTCTCTCGTCAGGCCGTGCTCTCTCCAATAATTCGCTTTCACCGAGGCAATAGGCGAGATCGTGGTCACGGTGAACGAATAAAACCGCGCCGAACGTCTCTCGTCAGGCTGTGCTCTCTTCAATAATTCGCTTTCACCGAGGCAATAGGCGAGATCGTGGTCACGGTGAACGAATAAAACGGCGCCAAACGTCTCTCGTCAGGCCGTGCTCTCTCCAATAATTCGCTTTCACCGAGGCAATAGGCGAGATCGTAGTCACGGTGAACGAATAAAACCGCGCCAAACGTCTCTCGTCAGGCCGTGCTCTCTCCAATAATTCGCTTTCACCGAGGCAATAGGCGAGATCGTGGTCACGGTTGAACGAATAAAACGGCGCCAAACGTCTCTCGTCAGGCCGTGCTCTCTCCAATAATTCGCTTTCACCGAGGCAATAGGCGAGATCGTGGTCACGGTGAACGAATAAAAACGGCGCCAAACGTCTCTCGTCAGGCCGTGCTCTCTCCAATAATTCGCTTTCACCGAGGCAATAGGCGAGATCGTGGTCACGGTGAACGAATAAAACGGCGCCAAACGTCTCTCGTCAGGCCGTGCTCTCTCCAATAATTCGCTTTCACCGAGGCAATAGGCGAGATCGTGGTCACGGTGAACGAATAAAACCGCGCCGAACGTCTCTCGTCAGGCCGTGCTCTCTCCAATAATTCGCTTTCACCGAGGCAATAGGCGAGATCGGGTTTCACGGTGAACGAATAAAACGGCGCCAAACGTCTCTCGTCTGGCCGTGCTCTCTCCAATAATTCGCTTTCACCGAGGCAATAGGCGAGATCGTGGTCACGGTGAACGAATAAAACCGCGCCGAACGTCTCTCGTCAGGCCGAGCTCTCTCCAATAATTCGCTTTCACCGAGGCAATAGGCGAGATCGTGGTCACGGTGAACGAATAAAACGGCGACAAACGTCTCTCGTCAGGCCGTGCTCTCTCCAATAATTCGCTTTCACCGAGGCAATAGGCGAGATCGTGGTCACGGTGAACGAATAAAACCGCGCCAAACGTCTCTCGTCAGGCCGTGCTCTCTCCAATAATTCGCTTTCACCGAGGCAATAGGCGAGATCGTGGTCACGGTGAACGAATAAAACCGCGCCGAACGTCTCTCGTCAGGCCGTGCTCTCTCCAATAATTCGCTTTCACCGAGGCAATAGGCGAGATCGTGGTCACGGTGAACGAATAAAACGGCGCCAAACGTCTCTCGTCAGGCCGTGCTCTCTCCAATAATTCGCTTTCACCGAGGCAATAGGCGAGATCGTGGTCACGGTGAACGAATAAAACCGCGCCGAACGTCTCTCGTCAGGCCGTGCTCTCTCCAATAATTCGCTTTCACCGAGGCAATAGGCGAGATCGTGGTAACGGTGAACGAATAAAACCGCGCCAAACGTCTCTCGTCAGGCCGTGCTCTCTCCAATAATTCGCTTTCACCGAGGCAATAGGCGAGATCGTGGTCACGGTGAACGAATAAAACGGCGCCAAACGTCTCTCGTCAGGCCGTGCTCTCTCCAATAATTCGCTTTCACCGAGGCAATAGGCGAGATCGTGGTCACGGTGAACGAATACAACAGCACCAAACGTCTCTCGTCAGGCCGTGCTCTCTCCAATAATTCGCTTTCACCGAGGCAATAGGCGAGATCGTGGTCACGGTGAACGAATAAAACCGCGCCAAACGTCTCTCGTCAGGCCGTGCTCTCTCCAATATTTCGCTTTCACCGAGGCAATAGGCGAGATCGTGGTCACGGTGAACGAATAAAACGGCGCCAAACGTCTCTCGTCAGGCCGTGCTCTCTCCAATAATTCGCTTTCACCGAGGCAATAGGCGAGATCGTGGTCACGGTGAACGAATAAAACCGCGCCAAACGTCTCTCGTCAGGCCGTGCTCTCTCCAATAATTCGCTTTCACCGAGGCAATAGGCGAGATCGTGGTCACGGTGAACGAATAAAACCGCGCCAAACGTCTCTCGTCAGGCCGTGCTCTCTCCAATAATTCGCTTTCACCGAGGCAATAGCCGAGATCGTGGTCACGGTGAACGAATAAAACCGCGCCAAACGTCTCTCGTCAGGCCGTGCTCTCTCCAATAATTCGCTTTCACCGAGGCAATAGGCGAGATCGTGGTCACGGTGAACGAATAAAACGGCGCCAAACGTCTCTCGTCAGGCCGTGCTCTCTCCAATAATTCGCTTTCACCGAGGCAATAGCCGAGATCGTGGTCACGGTGAACGAATAAAACCGCGCCAAACGTCTCTCGTCAGGCCGTGCTCTCTCCAATAATTCGCTTTCACCGAGGCAATAGGCGAGATCGTGGTCACGGTGAACGAATAAAACGGCGCCAAACGTCTCTCGTCAGGCCGTGCTCTCTCCAATAATTCGCTTTCACCGAGGCAATAGGCGAGATCATGGTCACGGTGAACGAATAAAACCGCGCCAAACGTCTCTCGTCAGGCCGTGCTCTCTCAAATAATTCGCTTTCACCGAGGCAATAGGCGAGATCGTGGTCACGGTGAACGAATAAAACGGCGCCAAACGTCTCTCGTCAGGCCGTGCTCTCTCCAATAATTCGCTTTCAACGAGGCAATAGGCGAGATCGTGGTCACGGTGAACGAATAAAACCGCGCCAAACGTCTCTCGTCAGGCCGTGCTCTCTCCAATAATTCGCTTTCACCGAGGCAATAGGCGAGATCGTGGTCACGGTGAACGAATAAAACCGCGCCAAACGTCTCTCGTCAGGCCGTGCTCTCTCCAATAATTCGCTTTCACCGAGGCAATAGCCGAGATCGTGGTCACGGTGAACGAATAAAACCGCGCCAAACGTCTCTCGTCAGGCCGTGCTCTCTCCAATAATTCGCTTTCACCGAGGCAATAGGCGAGATCGTGGTCACGGTGAACGAATAAAACGGCGCCAAACGTCTCTCGTCAGGCCGTGCTCTCTCCAATAATTCGCTTTCACCGAGGCAATAGGCGAGATCGTGGTCACGGTGAACGAATAAAACCGCGCCGAACGTCTCTCGTCAGGCCGTGCTCTCTCCAATAATTCGCTTTCACCGAGGCAATGGGCGAGATCGTTGTCACGGTGAACGAATAAAACGGCGCCAAACGTCTCTCGTCTGGCCGTGCTCTCTCCAATAATTCGCTTTCACCGAGGCAATAGGCGAGATCGTGGTCACGGTGAACGAATAAAACCGCGCCGAACGTCTCTCGTCAGGCCGAGCTCTCTCCAATAATTCGCTTTCACCGAGGCAATAGGCGAGATCGTGGTCACGGTGAACGAATAAAACGGCGACAAACGTCTCTCGTCAGGCCGTGCTCTCTCCAATAATTCGCTTTCACCGAGGCAATAGGCGAGATCGTGGTCACGGTGAACGAATAAAACCGCGCCAAACGTCTCTCGTCAGGCCGTGCTCTCTCCAATAATTCGCTTTCACCGAGGCAATAGGCGAGATCGTGGTCACGGTGAACGAATAAAACCGCGCCGAACGTCTCTCGTCAGGCCGTGCTCTCTCCAATAATTCGCTTTCACCGAGGCAATAGGCGAGATCGTGGTCACGGTGAACGAATAAAACGGCGCCAAACGTCTCTCGTCAGGCCGTGCTCTCTCCAATAATTCGCTTTCACCGAGGCAATAGGCGAGATCGTGGTCACGGTGAACGAATAAAACCGCGCCGAACGTCTCTCGTCAGGCCGTGCTCTCTCCAATAATTCGCTTTCACCGAGGCAATAGGCGAGATCGTGGTAACGGTGAACGAATAAAACCGCGCCAAACGTCTCTCGTCAGGCCGTGCTTTCTCCAATAATTCGCTTTCACCGAGGCAATAGGCGAGATCGTGGTCACGGTGAACGAATAAAACGGCGCCAAACGTCTCTCGTCAGGCCGTGCTCTCTCCAATAATTCGCTTTCACCGAGGCAATAGGCGAGATCGTGGTCACGGTGAACGAATAAAACCGCGCCAAACGTCTCTCGTCAGGCCGTGCTCTCTCCAATAATTCGCTTTCACCGAGGCAATAGGCGAGATCGTGGTCACGGTGAACGAATAAAACCGCGCCGAACGTCTAACGTCAGGCCGTGCTCTCTCCAATAATTCGCTTTCACCGAGGCAATAGGCGAGATCGTGGTCACGGTGAACGAATAAAACAGCGCCAAACGACTCTCGTCAGGCCGTGCTCTCTCCAATAATTCGCTTTCACCGAGGCAATAGGCGAGATCGTGGTCACGGTGAACGAATAAAACCGCGCCAAACGTCTCTCGTCAGGCCATGCTCTCTCCAATAATTCGCTTTCACCGAGGCAATAGGCGAGATCGTGGTCACGGTGAACGAATAAAACCGCGCCAAACGTCTCTCGTCAGGCCGTGCTCTCTCCAATAATTCGCTTTCACCGAGGCAATAGGCGAGATCGTGGTCACGGTGAACGAATAAATCGGCGCCAAACGTCTCCCGTCAGGCCGTGCTCTCTCCAATAATTCGCTTTCACCGAGGCAATAGGCGAGATCGTGGTCACGGTGAACGAATAAAACGGCGCCAAACGTCTCTCGTCAGGCCGTGCTCTCTCCAATAATTCGCTTTCCACCGAGGCAATAGCCGAGATCGTGGTCACGGTGAACGAATAAAACCGCGCCGAACGTCTCTCGTCAGGCCGTGCTCTCTCCAATAATTCGCTTTCACCGAGGCAATAGCCGAGATCGTGGTCACGGTGAATGAATAAAACGGCGCCAAACGTCTCTCGTCAGGCCGTGCTCTCTCCAATAATTCGCTTTCACCGAGGCAATAGCCGAGATCGTGGTCACGGTGAACGAATAAAACCGCGCCGAACGTCTCTCGTCAGGCCGTGCTCTCTCCAATAATTCGCTTTCACCGAGGCAATAACCGAGATCGTGGTCACGGTGAACGAATAAAACCGCGCTGAACGTCTCTCGTCAGGCCGGGCTCTCTCCAATAATTCGCTTTCACCGAGGCAATAGCCGAGATCGTGGTCACGGTGAACGAATAAAACCGCGCCAAACGTCTCTCGTCAGGCCGTGCTCTCTCCAATAATTCGCTTTCACCGAGGCAATAGGCGAGATCGTGGTCACGGTGAACGAATAAAACCGCGCCGAACGTCTCTCGTCAGGCCGTGCTCTCTCCAATAATTCGCTTTCACCGAGGCAATAGGCGAGATCGTGGTCACGGTGAACGAATAAAACCGCGCCAAACGTCTCTCGTCAGGCCGTGCTCTCTCCAATAATTCGCTTTCACCGAGGCAATAGGCGAGATCGTGGTCACGGTGAACGAATAAAACCGCGCCAAACGTCTCTCGTCAGGCCGTGCTCTCTCCAATAATTCGCTTTCACCGAGGCAATAGGCGAGATCGTGGTCACGGTGAACGAATAAAACCGCGCCGAACGTCTCTCGTCAGGCCGTGCTCTCTCCAATAATTCGCTTTCACCGAGGCAATAGCCGAGATCGTGGTCACGGTGAACGAATAAAACCGCGCCGAACGTCTCTCGTCAGGCCGTGCTCTCTCCAATAATTCGCTTTCACCGAGGCAATAGCCGAGATCGTGGTCACGGTGAACGAATAAAACCGCGCCGAACGTCTCTCGTCAGGCCGTGCTCTCTCCAATAATAATCTTTCACCGAGGCAATAACCGAGATCGTGGTCACGGTGAACGAATAAAACCGCGCTGAACGTCTCTCGTCAGGCCGGGCTCTCTCCAATAATTCGCTTTCACCGAGGCAATAGCCGAGATCGTGGTCACGGTGAACGAATAAAACCGCGCCAAACGTCTCTCGTCAGGCCGTGCTCTCTCCAATAATTCGCTTTCACCGAGGCAATAGGCGAGATCGTGGTCACGGTGAACGAATAAAACCGCGCCGAACGTCTCTCGTCAGGCCGTGCTCTCTCCAATAATTCGCTTTCACCGAGGCAATAGGCGAGATCGTGGTCACGGTGAACGAATAAAACCGCGCCAAACGTCTCTCGTCAGGCCGTGCTCTCTCCAATAATTCGCTTTCACCGAGGCAATAGGCGAGATCGTGGTCACGGTGAACGAATAAAACCGCGCCAAACGTCTCTCGTCAGGCCGTGCTCTCTCCAATAATTCGCTTTCACCGAGGCAATAGGCGAGATCGTGGTCACGGTGAACGAATAAAACCGCGCCGAACGTCTCTCGTCAGGCCGTGCTCTCTCCAATAATTCGCTTTCACCGAGGCAATAGCCGAGATCGTGGTCACGGTGAACGAATAAAACCGCGCCGAACGTCTCTCGTCAGGCCGTGCTCTCTCCAATAATTCGCTTTCACCGAGGCAATAGGCGAGATCGTGGTCACGGTGAACGAATAAAACCGCGCCGAACGTCTCTCGTCAGGCCGTGCTCTCTCCAATAATTCGCTTTCACCGAGGCAATAGCCGAGATCGTGGTCACGGTGAACGAATAAAACCGCGCCGAACGTCTCTCGTCAGGCCGTGCTCTCTCCAATAATTCGCTTTCACCGAGGCAATAGGCGAGATCGTGGTCACGGTGAACGAATAAAACCGCGCCGAACGTCTCTCGTCAGGCCGTGCTCTCTCCAATAATTCGCTTTCACCGAGGCAATAGCCGAGATCGTGGTCACGGTGAACGAATAAAACCGCGCCGAACGTCTCTCGTCTGGCCGTGCTCTCTCCAATAATTCGCTTTCACCGAGGCAATAGGCGAGATCGTGGTCACGGTGAACGAATAAAACCGCGCCGAACGTCTCTCGTCAGGCCGTGCTCTCTCCAATAATTCGCTTTCACCGAGGCAATAGCCGAGATCGTGGTCACGGTGAACGAATAAAACCGCGCCGAACGTCTCTCGTCAGGCCGTGCTCTCTCCAATAATTCGCTTTCACCGAGGCAATAGGCGAGATCGTGGTCACGGTGAACGAATAAAACCGCGCCGAACGTCTCTCGTCAGGCCGTGCTCTCTGCAATAATTCGCTTTCACCGAGGCAATAGCCGAGATCGTGGTCACGGTGAACGAATAAAGCCGCGCCGAACGTCTCTCGTCAGGCCGTGCTCTCTCCAATAATTCGCTTTCACCGAGGCAATAGCCGAGATCGTGGTCACGGTGAACGAATAAAACCGCGCCGAACGTCTCTCGTCAGGCCGTGCTCTCTCCAATAATTCGCTTTCACCGAGGCAATAGGCGAGATCGTGGTCACGGTGAACGAATAAAACCGCGCCGAACGTCTCTCGTCAGGCCGTGCTCTCTCCAATAATTCGCTTTCACCGAGGCAATAGGCGAGATCGTGGTCACGGTGAACGAATAAAACCGCGCCAAACCTCTCTCGTCAGGCCGTGCTCTCTCCAATAATTCGCTTTCACCGAGGCAATAGGCGAGATCGTGGTCACGGTGAACGAATAAAACCGCGCCAAACGTCTCTCGTCAGGCCGTGCTCTCTCCAATAATTCGCTTTCACCGAGGCAATAGGCGAGATCGTGGTCACGGTGAACGAATAAAACGGCGCCAAACGTCTCTCGTCAGGCCGTGCTCTCTCCAATAATTCGCTTTCACCGAGGCAATAGGCGAGATCGTGGTCACGGTGAACGAATAAAACCGCGCCAAACGTCTCTCGTCAGGCCGTGCTCTCTCCAATAATTCGCTTTCACCGAGGCAATAGGCGAAATCGTGGTCACGGTGAACGAATAAAACCGCGCCGAACGTCTCTCGTCAGGCCGTGCTCTCTCCAATAATTCGCTTTCACCGAGGCAATAGGCGAGATCGTGGTCACGGTGAACGAATAAAACCGCGCCAAACGTCTCTCGTCAGGCCGTGCTCTCTCCAATAATTCGCTTTCACCGAGGCAATAGCCGAGATCGTGGTCACGGTGAACGAATAAAACCGCGCCGAACGTCTCTTGTCAGGCCGTGCTCTCTCCAATAATTCGCTTTCACCGAGGCAATAGCCGAGATTGTGGTCACGGTGAACGAATAAAACGGCGCCAAACGTCTCTCGTCAGGCCGTGCTCTCTCCAATAATTCGCTTTCACCGAGGCAATAGCCGAGATCGTGGTCACGGTGAACGAATAAAACCGCGCCGAACGTCTCTCGTCAGGCCGTGCTCTCTCCAATAATTCGCTTTCACCGAGGCAATAGCCGAGATCGTGGTCACGGTGAACGAATAAAACCGCGCCGAACGTCTCTCGTCAGGCCGTGCTCTCTCCAATAATTCGCTTTCACCGAGGCAATAGCCGAGATCGTGGTCACGGTGAACGAATAAAACGGCGCCAAACGTCTCTCGTCAGGCCGTGCTCTCTCCAATAATTCGCTTTCACCGAGGCAATAGCCGAGATCGTGGTCACGGTGAACGAATAAAACCGCGCCAAACGTCTCTCGTCAGGCCGTGCTCTCTCCAATAATTCGCTTTCACCGAGGCAATAGGCGAGATCGTGGTCACGGTGAACGAATAAAACCGCGCCAAACGTCTCTCGTCAGGCCGTGCTCTCTCCAATGATTCGCTTTCACCGAGGCAATAGGCGAGATCGTAGTCACGGTGAACGAATAAAACCGCGCCGAACGTCTCTCGTCAGGCCGTGCTCTCTCCAATAATTCGCTTTCACCGAGGCAATAGCCGAGATCGTGGTCACGGTGAACGAATAAAACCGCGCCGAACGTCTCTCGTCAGGCCGTGCTCTCTCCAATAATTCGCTTTCACCGAGGCAATAGGCGAGATCGTGGTCACGGTGAACGAATAAAACCGCGCCGAACGTCTCTCGTCAGGCCGTGCTCTCTCCAATAATTTGCTTTCACCGAGGCAATAGCCGAGATCGTGGTCACGGTGAACGAATAAAACCGCGCCGAACGTCTCTCGTCAGGCCGTGCTCTCTCCAATAATTCGCTTTCACCGAGGCAATAGGCGAGATCGTGGTCACGGTGAACGAATAAAACCGCGCCGAACGTCTCTCGTCAGGCCGTGCTCTCTCCAATAATTCGCTTTCACCGAGGCAATAGCCGAGATCGTGGTCACGGTGAACGAATAAAACCGCGCCGAACGTCTCTCGTCAGGCCGTGCTCTCTCCAATAATTCGCTTTCACCGAGGCAATAGGCGAGATCGTGGTCACGGTGAACGAATAAAACCGCGCCAAACGTCTCTCGTCAGACCGTGCTCTCTCCAATAATTCGCTTTCACCGAGGCAATAGGCGAGATCGTGGTCACGGTGAACGAATAAAACCGCGCCAAACGTCTCTCGTCAGGCCGTGCTCTCTCCAATAATTCGCTTTCACCGAGGCAATAGGCGAGATCGTGGTCACGGTGAACGAATAAAACCGCGCCAAACGTCTCTCGTCAGGCCGTGCTCTCTCCAATAATTCGCTTTCACCGAGGCAATAGGCGAGATCGTGGTCACGGTGAACGAATAAAACCGCGCCAAACGTCTCTCGTCAGGCCGTGCTCTCTCCAATAATTCGCTTTCACCGAGGCAATAGGAGAGATCGTGGTCACGGTGAACGAATAAAACCGCGCCGAACGTCTCTCGTCAGGCCGTGCTCTCTCCAATAATTCGCTTTCACCGAGGCAATAGCCGAGATCGTGGTCACGGTGAACGAATAAAACCGCGCCGAACGTCTCTCGTCAGGCCGTGCTCTCTCCAGTAATTCGCTTTCACCGAGGCAATAGGCGAGATCGTGGTCACGGTGAACGAATAAAACCGCGCCGAACGTCTCTCGTCAGGCCGTGCTCTCTCCAATAATTCGCTTTCACCGAGGCAATAGCCGAGATCCTGGTCACGGTGAACGAATAAAACCGCGCCGAACGTCTCTCGTCAGGCCGTGCTCTCTCCAATAATTCGCTTTCACCGAGGCAATAGGCGAGATCGTGGTCACGGTGAACGAATAAAACCGCGCCGAACGTCTCTCGTCAGGCCGTGCTCTCTCCAATAATTCGCTTTCACCGAGGCAATAGCCGAGATCGTGGTCACGGTGAACGAATAAAACCGCGCCGAACGTCTCTCGTCAGGCCGTGCTCTCTCCAATAATTCGCTTTCACCGAGGCAATAGGCGAGATCGTGGTCACGGTGAACGAATAAAACCGCGCCGAACGTCTCTCGTCAGGCCGTGCTCTCTCCAATAATTCGCTTTCACCGAGGCAATAGCCGAGATCGTGGTCACGGTGAACGAATAAAACCGCGCCGAACGTCTCTCGTCAGGCCGTGCTCTCTCCAATAATTCGCTTTCACCGAGGCAATAGCCGAGATCGTGGTCACGGTGAACGAATAAAACCGCGCCGAACGTCTCTCGTCAGGCCGTGCTCTCTCCAATAATTCGCTTTCACCGAGGCAATAGGCGAGATCGTGGTCACGGTGAACGAATAAAACCGCGCCGAACGTCTCTCGTCAGGCCGTGCTCTCTCCAATAATTCGCTTTCACCGAGGCAATAGGCGAGATCGTGGTCACGGTGAACGAATAAAACCGCGCCAAACCTCTCTCGTCAGGCCGTGCTCTCTCCAATAATTCGCTTTCACCGAGGCAATAGGCGAGATCGTGGTCACGGTGAACGAATAAAACCGCGCCAAACGTCTCTCGTCAGGCCGTGCTCTCTCCAATAATTCGCTTTCACCGAGGCAATAGGCGAGATCGTGGTCACGGTGAACGAATAAAACGGCGCCAAACGTCTCTCGTCAGGCCGTGCTCTCTCCAATAATTCGCTTTCACCGAGGCAATAGGCGAGATCGTGGTCACGGTGAACGAATAAAACCGCGCCAAACGTCTCTCGTCAGGCCGTGCTCTCTCCAATAATTCGCTTTCACCGAGGCAATAGGCGAGATCGTGGTCACGGTGAACGAATAAAACCGCGCCGAACGTCTCTCGTCAGGCCGTGCTCTCTCCAATAATTCGCTTTCACCGAGGCAATAGGCGAGATCGTGGTCACGGTGAACGAATAAAACCGCGCCAAACGTCTCTCGTCAGGCCGTGCTCTCTCCAATAATTCGCTTTCACCGAGGCAATAGCCGAGATCGTGGTCACGGTGAACGAATAAAACCGCACCGAACGTCTCTTGTCAGGCCGTGCTCTCTCCAATAATTCGCTTTCACCGAGGCAATAGCCGAGATTGTGGTCACGGTGAACGAATAAAACGGCGCCAAACGTCTCTCGTCAGGCCGTGCTCTCTCCAATAATTCGCTTTCACCGAGGCAATAGCCGAGATCGTGGTCACGGTGAACGAATAAAACCGCGCCGAACGTCTCTCGTCAGGCCGTGCTCTCTCCAATAATTCGCTTTCACCGAGGCAATAGCCGAGATCGTGGTCACGGTGAACGAATAAAACCGCGCCGAACGTCTCTCGTCAGGCCGTGCTCTCTCCAATAATTCGCTTTCACCGAGGCAATAGCCGAGATCGTGGTCACGGTGAACGAATAAAACGGCGCCAAACGTCTCTCGTCAGGCCGTGCTCTCTCCAATAATTCGCTTTCACCGAGGCAATAGCCGAGATCGTGGTCACGGTGAACGAATAAAACCGCGCCGAACGTCTCTCGTCAGGCCGTGCTCTCTCCAATAATTCGCTTTCACCGAGGCAATAGGCGAGATCGGGGTCACGGTGAACGAATAAAACGGCGCCAAACGTCTCTCGTCAGGCCGTGCTCTCTCCAATAATTCACTTTCACCGAGGCAATAGCCGAGATCGTGGTCACGGTGAACGAATAAAACCGCGCCAAACGTCTCTCGTCAGGCCGTGCTCTCTCCTATAATTCGCTTTCACCGAGGCAATAGGCGAGATCGTGGTCACGGTGAACGAATAAAACCGCGCCAAACGTCTCTCGTCAGGCCGTGCTCTCTCCAATAATTCGCTTTCACCGAGGCAATAGGCGAGATCGTGGTCACGGTGAACGAATAAAACCGCGCCAAACGTCTCTCGTCAGGCCGTGCTCTCTCCAATATTTCGCTTTCACCGAGGCAATAGGTGAGATCGTGGTCACGGTGAACGAATAAAACGGCGCCAAACGTCTCTCGTCAGGCCGTGCTCTCTCCAATAATTCGCTTTCACCGAGGCAATAGGCGAGATCGTGGTCACTGTGAACGAATAAAACCGCGCCAAACGTCTCTCGTCAGGCCGTGCTCTCTCCAATATTTCGCTTTCACCGAGGCAATAGGCGAGATCGTGGTCACGGTGAACGAATAAAACGGCGCCAAACGTCTCTCGTCAGGCCGTGCTCTCTCCAATAATTCGCTTTCACCGAGGCAATAGCCGAGATCGTGGTCACGGTGAACGAATAAAACCGCGCCAAACGTCTCTCGTCAGGCCGTGCTCTCTCCAATAATTCGCTTTCACCGAGGCAATAGGCGAGATCGTGGTAACGGTGAACCAATAAAACCGCGCCCAACGTCTCTCGTCAGGCCGTGCTCTCTCCAATAATTCGCTTTCACCGAGGCAATAGGCGAGATCGTGGTCACGGTGAACGAATAAAACCGCGCCAAACGTCTCTCGTCAGGCCGTGCTCTCTCCAATATTTCGCTTTCACCGAGGCAATAGGCGAGATCGTGGTCACGGTGAACGAATAAAACCGCTCCAAACGTCTCTCGTCAGGCCGTGCTCTCTCCAATAATTCGCTTTCACCGAGGCAATAGGCGAGATCGTGGTCACGGTGAACGAATAAAACCGCGCCGAACATCTCTCGTCAGGCCGTGCTCTCTCCAATAATTCGCTTTCACCGAGGCAATAGGCGAGATCGTGGTCACGGTGAACAAATAAAACCGCGCCAAACGTCTCTCGTCAGGCCGTGCGCTCTCCAATAATTCGCTTTCACCGAGGCAATAGGCGAGATCGTGGTCACGGTGAACGAATAAAACCGCGCCGAACGTCTCTCGTCAGGCCGTGCTCTCTCCAATAATTCGCTTTCACCGAGGCAATAGCCGAGATCGTGGTCACGGTGAACGAATAAAACCGCGCCGAACGTCTCTCGTCAGGCCGTGCTCTCTCCAATATTTCGCTTTCACCGAGGCAATAGGCGAGATCGTGGTCACGGTGAACGAATAAAACCGCGCCGAACGTCTCTCGTCAGGCCATGCTTTCTTCTATAATTCGCTTTCACCGAGGCAATAGCCGAGATCGTGGTCACGGTGAACGAATAAAACCGCGCCGAACGTCTCTCGTCAGGCCGTGCTCTCTCCAATAATTCGCTTTCACCGAGGCAATAGGCGAGATCGTGGTCACGGTGAACGAATAAAACCGCGCCAAACGTCTCTCGTCAGGCCGTGCTCTCTCCAATAATTCGCTTTCACCGAGGCAATAGGCGAGATCGTGGTCACGGTGAACGAATAAAACCGCGCCAAACGTCTCTCGTCAGGCCGTGCTCTCTCCAATAATTCGCTTTCACCGAGGCAATAGGCGAGATCGTGGTCACGGTGAACGAATAAAACCGCGCCGAACGTCTCTCGTCAGGCCGTGCTCTCTCCAATAATTCGCTTTCACCGAGGCAATAGCCGAGATCGTGGTCACGGTGAACGAATAAAACCGCGCCGAACGTCTCTCGTCAGGCCGTGCTCTCTCCAGTAATTCGCTTTCACCGAGGCAATAGGCGAGATCGTGGTCACGGTGAACGAATAAAACCGCGCCGAACGTCTCTCGTCAGGCCGTGCTCTCTCCAATAATTCGCTTTCACCGAGGCAATAGCCGAGATCCTGGTCACGGTGAACGAATAAAACCGCGCCGAACGTCTCTCGTCAGGCCGTGCTCTCTCCAATAATTCGCTTTCACCGAGGCAATAGGCGAGATCGTGGTCACGGTGAACGAATAAAACCGCGCCGAACGTCTCTCGTCAGGCCGTGCTCTCTCCAATAATTCGCTTTCACCGAGGCAATAGCCGAGATCGTGGTCACGGTGAACGAATAAAACCGCGCCGAACGTCTCTCGTCAGGCCGTGCTCTCTCCAATAATTCGCTTTCACCGAGGCAATAGGCGAGATTGTGGTCACGGTGAACGAATAAAACCGCGCCGAACGTCTCTCGTCAGGCCGTGCTCTCTCCAATAATTCGCTTTCACCGAGGCAATAGCCGAGATCGTGGTCACGGTGAACGAATAAAACCGCGCCGAACGTCTCTCGTCAGGCCGTGCTCTCTCCAATAATTCGCTTTCACCGAGGCAATAGCCGAGATCGTGGTCACGGTGAACGAATAAAACCGCGCCGAACGTCTCTCGTCAGGCCGTGCTCTCTCCAATAATTCGCTTTCACCGAGGCAATAGGCGAGATCGTGGTCACGGTGAACGAATAAAACCGCGCCGAACGTCTCTCGTCAGGCCGTGCTCTCTCCAATAATTCGCTTTCACCGAGGCAATAGGCGAGATCGTGGTCACGGTGAACGAATAAAACCGCGCCAAACCTCTCTCGTCAGGCCGTGCTCTCTCCAATAATTCGCTTTCACCGAGGCAATAGGCGAGATCGTGGTCACGGTGAACGAATAAAACCGCGCCAAACGTCTCTCGTCAGGCCGTGCTCTCTCCAATAATTCGCTTTCACCGAGGCAATAGGCGAGATCGTGGTCACGGTGAACGAATAAAACGGCGCCAAACGTCTCTCGTCAGGCCGTGCTCTCTCCAATAATTCGCTTTCACCGAGGCAATAGGCGAGATCGTGGTCACGGTGAACGAATAAAACCGCGCCAAACGTCTCTCGTCAGGCCGTGCTCTCTCCAATAATTCGCTTTCACCGAGGCAATAGGCGAGATCGTGGTCACGGTGAACGAATAAAACCGCGCCGAACGTCTCTCGTCAGGCCGTGCTCTCTCCAATAATTCGCTTTCACCGAGGCAATAGGCGAGATCGTGGTCACGGTGAACGAATAAAACCGCGCCAAACGTCTCTCGTCAGGCCGTGCTCTCTCCAATAATTCGCTTTCACCGAGGCAATAGCCGAGATCGTGGTCACGGTGAACGAATAAAACCGCGCCGAACGTCTCTTGTCAGGCCGTGCTCTCTCCAATAATTCGCTTTCACCGAGGCAATAGCCGAGATTGTGGTCACGGTGAACGAATAAAACGGCGCCAAACGTCTCTCGTCAGGCCGTGCTCTCTCCAATAATTCGCTTTCACCGAGGCAATAGCCGAGATCGTGGTCACGGTGAACGAATAAAACCGCGCCGAACGTCTCTCGTCAGGCCGTGCTCTCTCCAATAATTCGCTTTCACCGAGGCAATAGCCGAGATCGTGGTCACGGTGAACGAATAAAACCGCGCCGAACGTCTCTCGTCAGGCCGTGCTCTCTCCAATAATTCGCTTTCACCGAGGCAATAGCCGAGATCGTGGTCACGGTGAACGAATAAAACGGCGCCAAACGTCTCTCGTCAGGCCGTGCTCTCTCCAATAATTCGCTTTCACCGAGGCAATAGCCGAGATCGTGGTCACGGTGAACGAATAAAACCGCGCCGAACGTCTCTCGTCAGGCCGTGCTCTCTCCAATAATTCGCTTTCACCGAGGCAATAGGCGAGATCGGGGTCACGGTGAACGAATAAAACGGCGCCAAACGTCTCTCGTCAGGCCGTGCTCTCTCCAATAATTCACTTTCACCGAGGCAATAGCCGAGATCGTGGTCACGGTGAACGAATAAAACCGCGCCAAACGTCTCTCGTCAGGCCGTGCTCTCTCCTATAATTCGCTTTCACCGAGGCAATAGGCGAGATCGTGGTCACGGTGAACGAATAAAACCGCGCCAAACGTCTCTCGTCAGGCCGTGCTCTCTCCAATAATTCGCTTTCACCGAGGCAATAGGCGAGATCGTGGTCACGGTGAACGAATAAAACCGCGCCAAACGTCTCTCGTCAGGCCGTGCTCTCTCCAATATTTCGCTTTCACCGAGGCAATAGGTGAGATCGTGGTCACGGTGAACGAATAAAACGGCGCCAAACGTCTCTCGTCAGGCCGTGCTCTCTCCAATAATTCGCTTTCACCGAGGCAATAGGCGAGATCGTGGTCACTGTGAACGAATAAAACCGCGCCAAACGTCTCTCGTCAGGCCGTGCTCTCTCCAATATTTCGCTTTCACCGAGGCAATAGGCGAGATCGTGGTCACGGTGAACGAATAAAACGGCGCCAAACGTCTCTCGTCAGGCCGTGCTCTCTCCAATAATTCGCTTTCACCGAGGCAATAGCCGAGATCGTGGTCACGGTGAACGAATAAAACCGCGCCAAATGTCTCTCGTCAGGCCGTGCTCTCTCCAATAATTCGCTTTCACCGAGGCAATAGGCGAGATCGTGGTAACGGTGAACCAATAAAACCGCGCCCAACGTCTCTCGTCAGGCCGTGCTCTCTCCAATAATTCGCTTTCACCGAGGCAATAGGCGAGATCGTGGTCACGGTGAACGAATAAAACCGCGCCAAACGTCTCTCGTCAGGCCGTGCTCTCTCCAATATTTCGCTTTCACCGAGGCAATAGGCGAGATCGTGGTCACGGTGAACGAATAAAACCGCGCCAAACGTCTCTCGTCAGGCCGTGCTCTCTCCAATAATTCGCTTTCACCGAGGCAATAGGCGAGATCGTGGTCACGGTGAACGAATAAAACCGCGCCGAACATCTCTCGTCAGGCCGTGCTCTCTCCAATAATTCGCTTTCACCGAGGCAATAGGCGAGATCGTGGTCACGGTGAACAAATAAAACCGCGCCAAACGTCTCTCGTCAGGCCGTGCGCTCTCCAATAATTCGCTTTCACCGAGGCAATAGGCGAGATCGTGGTCACGGTGAACGAATAAAACCGCGCCGAACGTCTCTCGTCAGGCCGTGCTCTCTCCAATAATTCGCTTTCACCGAGGCAATAGCCGAGATCGTGGTCACGGTGAACGAATAAAACCGCGCCGAACGTCTCTCGTCAGGCCGTGCTCTCTCCAATATTTCGCTTTCACCGAGGCAATAGGCGAGATCGTGGTCACGGTGAACGAATAAAACCGCGCCGAACGTCTCTCGTCAGGCCATGCTTTCTTCTATAATTCGCTTTCACCGAGGCAATAGCCGAGATCGTGGTCACGGTGAACGAATAAAACCGCGCCGAACGTCTCTCGTCAGGCCGTGCTCTCTCCAATAATTCGCTTTCACCGAGGCAATAGGCGAGATCGTGGTCACGGTGAACGAATAAAACCGCGCCGAACGTCTCTCGTCAGGCCGTGCTCTCTCCAATAATTCGCTTTCACCGAGGCAATAGCCGAGATCCTGGTCACGGTGAACGAATAAAACCGCGCCGAACGTCTCTCGTCAGGCCGTGCTCTCTCCAATAATTCGCTTTCACCGAGGCAATAGGCGAGATCGTGGTCACGGTGAACGAATAAAACCGCGCCGAACGTCTCTCGTCAGGCCGTGCTCTCTCCAATATTTCGCTTTCACCGAGGCAATAGCCGAGATCGTGGTCACGGTGAACGAATAAAACCGCGCCGAACGTCTCTCGTCAGGCCGTGCTCTCTCCAATAATTCGCTTTCACCGAGGCAATAGGCGAGATCGTGGTCACGGTGAACGAATAAAACCGCGCCGAACGTCTCTCGTCAGGCCGTGCTCTCTCCAATAATTCGCTTTCACCGAGGCAATAGCCGAGATCGTGGTCACGGTGAACGAATAAAACCGCGCCGAACGTCTCTCGTCAGGCCGTGCTCTCTCCAATAATTCGCTTTCACCGAGGCAATAGCCGAGATCGTGGTCACGGTGAACGAATAAAACCGCGCCGAACGTCTCTCGTCAGGCCGTGCTCTCTCCAATAATTCGCTTTCACCGAGGCAATAGGCGAGATCGTGGTCACGGTGAACGAATAAAACCGCGCCGAACGTCTCTCGTCAGGCCGTGCTCTCTCCAATAATTCGCTTTCACCGAGGCAATAGGCGAGATCGTGGTCACGGTGAACGAATAAAACCGCGCCAAACCTCTCTCGTCAGGCCGTGCTCTCTCCAATAATTCGCTTTCACCGAGGCAATAGGCGAGATCGTGGTCACGGTGAACGAATAAAACCGCGCCAAACGTCTCTCGTCAGGCCGTGCTCTCTCCAATAATTCGCTTTCACCGAGGCAATAGGCGAGATCGTGGTCACGGTGAACGAATAAAACGGCGCCAAACGTCTCTCGTCAGGCCGTGCTCTCTCCAATAATTCGCTTTCACCGAGGCAATAGGCGAGATCGTGGTCACGGTGAACGAATAAAACCGCGCCAAACGTCTCTCGTCAGGCCGTGCTCTCTCCAATAATTCGCTTTCACCGAGGCAATAGGCGAGATCGTGGTCACGGTGAACGAATAAAACCGCGCCGAACGTCTCTCGTCAGGCCGTGCTCTCTCCAATAATTCGCTTTCACCGAGGCAATAGGCGAGATCGTGGTCACGGTGAACGAATAAAACCGCACCAAACGTCTCTCGTCAGGCCGTGCTCTCTCCAATAATTCGCTTTCACCGAGGCAATAGCCGAGATCGTGGTCACGGTGAACGAATAAAACCGCGCCGAACGTCTCTTGTCAGGCCGTGCTCTCTCCAATAATTCGCTTTCACCGAGGCAATAGCCGAGATTGTGGTCACGGTGAACGAATAAAACGGCGCCAAACGTCTCTCGTCAGGCCGTGCTCTCTCCAATAATTCGCTTTCACCGAGGCAATAGCCGAGATCGTGGTCACGGTGAACGAATAAAACCGCGCCGAACGTCTCTCGTCAGGCCGTGCTCTCTCCAATAATTCGCTTTCACCGAGGCAATAGCCGAGATCGTGGTCACGGTGAACGAATAAAACCGCGCCGAACGTCTCTCGTCAGGCCGTGCTCTCTCCAATAATTCGCTTTCACCGAGGCAATAGCCGAGATCGTGGTCACGGTGAACGAATAAAACGGCGCCAAACGTCTCTCGTCAGGCCGTGCTCTCTCCAATAATTCGCTTTCACCGAGGCAATAGCCGAGATCGTGGTCACGGTGAACGAATAAAACCGCGCCGAACGTCTCTCGTCAGGCCGTGCTCTCTCCAATAATTCGCTTTCACCGAGGCAATAGGCGAGATCGGGGTCACGGTGAACGAATAAAACGGCGCCAAACGTCTCTCGTCAGGCCGTGCTCTCTCCAATAATTCACTTTCACCGAGGCAATAGCCGAGATCGTGGTCACGGTGAACGAATAAAACCGCGCCAAACGTCTCTCGTCAGGCCGTGCTCTCTCCAATAATTCGCTTTCACCGAGGCAATAGGCGAGATCGTGGTCACGGTGAACGAATAAAACCGCGCCAAACGTCTCTCGTCAGGCCGTGCTCTCTCCAATATTTCGCTTTCACCGAGGCAATAGGCGAGATCGTGGTCACGGTGAACGAATAAAACCGCGCCAAACGTCTCTCGTCAGGCCGTGCTCTCTCCAATATTTCGCTTTCACCGAGGCAATAGGTGAGATCGTGGTCACGGTGAACGAATAAAACGGCGCCAAACGTCTCTCGTCAGGCCGTGCTCTCTCCAATAATTCGCTTTCACCGAGGCAATAGGCGAGATCGTGGTCACTGTGAACGAATAAAACCGCGCCAAACGTCTCTCGTCAGGCCGTGCTCTCTCCAATACTTCGCTTTCACCGAGGCAATAGGCGAGATCGTGGTCACGGTGAACGAATAAAACGGCGCCAAACGTCTCTCGTCAGGCCGTGCTCTCTCCAATAATTCGCTTTCACCGAGGCAATAGCCGAGATCGTGGTCACGGTGAACGAATAAAACCGCGCCAAACGTCTCTCGTCAGGCCGTGCTCTCTCCAATAATTCGCTTTCACCGAGGCAATAGGCGAGATCGTGGTAACGGTGAACCAATAAAACCGCGCCCAACGTCTCTCGTCAGGCCGTGCTCTCTCCAATAATTCGCTTTCACCGAGGCAATAGGCGAGATCGTGGTCACGGTGAACAAATAAAACCGCGCCAAACGTCTCTCGTCAGGCCGTGCGCTCTCCAATAATTCGCTTTCACCGAGGCAATAGGCGAGATCGTGGTCACGGTGAACGAATAAAACCGCGCCGAACGTCTCTCGTCAGGCCGTGCTCTCTCCAATAATTCGCTTTCACCGAGGCAATAGCCGAGATCGTGGTCACGGTGAACGAATAAAACCGCGCCGAACGTCTCTCGTCAGGCCGTGCTCTCTCCAATATTTCGCTTTCACCGAGGCAATAGGCGAGATCGTGGTCACGGTGAACGAATAAAACCGCGCCGAACGTCTCTCGTCAGGCCATGCTTTCTTCTATAATTCGCTTTCACCGAGGCAATAGCCGAGATCGTGGTCACGGTGAACGAATAAAACCGCGCCGAACGTCTCTCGTCAGGCCGTGCTCTCTCCAATAATTCGCTTTCACCGAGGCAATAGGCGAGATCGTGGTCACGGTGAACGAATAAAACCGCGCCGAACGTCTCTCGTCAGGCCGTGCTCTCTCCAATAATTCGCTTTCACCGAGGCAATAGCCGAGATCGTGGTCACGGTGAACGAATAAAACCGCGCCGAACGTCTCTCGTCAGGCCGTGCTCTCTCCAATAATTCGCTTTCACCGAGGCAATAGGCGAGATCGTGGTCACGGTGAACGAATAAAACCGCGCCGAACGTCTCTCGTCAGGCCGTGCTCTCTCCAATAATTCGCTTTCACCGAGGCAATAGCCGAGATCGTGGTCACGGTGAACGAATAAAACCGCGCCGAACGTCTCTCGTCAGGCCGTGCTCTCTCCAATAATTCGCTTTCACCGAGGCAATAGCCGAGATCGTGGTCACGGTGAACGAATAAAACCGCGCCGAACGTCTCTCGTCAGGCCGTGCTCTCTCCAATAATTCGCTTTCACCGAGGCAATAGGCGAGATCGTGGTCACGGTGAACGAATAAAACCGCGCCGAACGTCTCTCGTCAGGCCGTGCTCTCTCCAATAATTCGCTTTCACCGAGGCAATAGGCGAGATCGTGGTCACGGTGAACGAATAAAACCGCGCCAAACGTCTCTCGTCAGGCCGTGCTCTCTCCAATAATTCGCTTTCACCGAGGCAATAGGCGAGATCGTGGTCACGGTGAACGAATAAAACCGCGCCAAACGTCTCTCGTCAGGCCGTGCTCTCTCCAATAATTCGCTTTCACCGAGGCAATAGGCGAGATCGTGGTCACGGTGAACGAATAAAACGGCGCCAAACGTCTCTCGTCAGGCCGTGCTCTCTCCAATAATTCGCTTTCCCCGAGGCAATAGGCGAGATCGTGGTCACGGTGAACGAATAAAACCGCGCCGAACGTCTCTCGTCAGGCCGTGCTCTCTCCAATAATTCGCTTTCACCGAGGCAATAGGCGAGATCGTGGTCACGGTGAACGAATAAAACCGCGCCAAACGTCTCTCGTCAGGCCGTGCTCTCCCCAATAATTCGCTTTCACCGAGGCAATAGGCGAGATCGTGGTCACGGTGAACGAATAAAACCGCGCCGAACGTCTCTCGTCAGGCCGTGCTCTCTCCAATAATTCGCTTTCACCAAGGCAATAGCCGAGATCGTGGTCACGGTGAACGAATAAAACCGCGCCGAACGTCTCTCGTCAGGCCGTGCTCTCTCCAATAATTCGCTTTCACCGAGGCAATAGCCGAGATCGTGGTCACGGTGAACGAATAAAACCGCGCCGAACGTCTCTCGTCAGGCCGTGCTCTCTCCAATAATTCGCTTTCACCGAGGCAATAGGCGAGATCGTGGTCACGGTGAACGAATAAAACCACGCCGAACGTCTCTCGTCAGGCCGTGCTCTCTCCAATAATTCGCTTTCACCGAGGCAATAGCCGAGATCGTGGTCACGGTGAACGAATAAAACCGCGCCGAACGTCTCTCGTCAGGCCGTGCTCTCTCCAATAATTCGCTTTCACCGAGGCAATAGGCGAGATCGTGGTCACGGTGAACGAATAAAACCGCGCCGAACGTCTCTCGTCAGGCCGTGCTCTCTCCAATAATTCGCTTTCACCGAGGCAATGGCCGAGATCGTGGTCATGGTGAACGAATAAAACCGCGCCGAACGTCTCTCGTCAGGCCGTGCTCTCTCCAATAATTCGCTTTCACCGAGGCAATAGCCGAGATCGTGGTCACGGTGAACGAATAAAACCGCGCCGAACGTCTCTCGTCAGGCCGTGCTCTCTCCAATAATTCGCTTTCACCGAGGCAATAGGCGAGATCGTGGTCACGGTGAACGAATAAAACCGCGCCGAACGTCTCTCGTCAGGCCGTGCTCTCTCCAATAATTCGCTTTCACCGAGGCAATAGGCGAGATCGTGGTCACGGTGAACGAATAAAACCGCGCCAAACGTCTCTCGTCAGGCCGTGCTCTCTCCAATAATTCGCTTTCACCGAGGCAATAGGCGAGATCGTGGTCACGGTGAACGAATAAAACCGCGCCAAACGTCTCTCGTCAGGCCGTGCTCTCTCCAATAATTCGCTTTCACCGAGGCAATAGGCGAGATCGTGGTCACGGTGAACGAATAAAACGGCGCCAAACGTCTCTCGTCAGGCCGTGCTCTCTCCAATAATTCGCTTTCACCGAGGCAATAGGCGAGATCGTGGTCACGGTGAACGAATAAAACGGCGCCAAACGTCTCTCGTCAGGCCGTGCTCTCTCCAATAATTCGCTTTCACCGAGGCAATAGGCGAGATCGTGGTCACGGTGAACGAATAAAACCGCGCCGAACGTCTCTTGTCAGGCCGTGCTCTCTCCAATAATTCGCTTTCACCGAGGCAATAGGCGAGATCGTGGTCACGGTGAACGAATAAAACCGCGCCAAACGTCTCTCGTCAGGCCGTGCTCTCTCCAATAATTCGCTTTCACCGAGGCAATAGCCGAGATCGTGGTCACGGTGAACGAATAAAACCGCGCCAAACGTCTCTCGTCAGGCCGTGCTCTCTCCAATAATTCGCTTTCACCGAGGCAATAGCCGAGATCGTGGTCACGGTGAACGAATAAAACCGCGCCAAACGTCTCTCGTCAGGCCGTGCTCTCTCCAATAATTCGCTTTCACCGAGGCAATAGGCGAGATCGTGGTCACGGTGAACGAATAAAACGGCGCCAAACGTCTCTCGTCAGGCCGTGCTCTCTCCAATAATTCGCTTTCACCGAGGCAATAGGCGAGATCGTGGTCACGGTGAACGAATAAAACCGCGCCAAACGTCTCTCGTCAGGCCGTGCTCTCTACAATAATTCGCTTTCACCGAGGCAATAGGCGAGATTGTTGTCACGGTGAACGAATAAAACCGCGCCAAACGTCTCTCGTCAGGCCGTGCTCTCTCCAATAATTCGCTTTCACCGAGGCGATAGGCGAGATCGTGGTGACGGTGAACGAATAAAACCGCGCCAAACGTCTCTCGTCAGGCCGTGCTCTCTCCAATAATTCGCTTTCACCGAGGCAATAGGCGAGATCGTGGTCACGGTGAACGAATAAAACGGCGCCAAACGTCTCTCGTCAGGCCGTGCTCTCTCCAATAATTCGCTTTCACCGAGGCAATAGGCGAGATCGTGGTCACGGTGAACGAATAAAACCGCGCCAAACGTCTCTAGTCAGGCCGTGCTCTCTACAATAATTCGCTTTCACCGAGGCAATAGGCGAGATCGCGGTCACGGTGAACGAATAAAACCGCGCCAAACGTCTCTCGTCAGGCCGTGCTCTCTCCAATAATTCGCTTTCACCGAGGCAATAGGCGAGATCGTGGTCACGGTGAAC
This sequence comes from Ixodes scapularis, assembly GCF_016920785.2. Taxonomy (NCBI): domain Eukaryota; kingdom Metazoa; phylum Arthropoda; class Arachnida; order Ixodida; family Ixodidae; genus Ixodes; species Ixodes scapularis. The sequence continues at coordinate 115,630 of NW_024610209.1, forward strand.
GAATAAAACCGCGCCAAACGTCTCTCGTCAGGCCGTGCTCTCTCCAATAATTCGCTTTCACCGAGGCAATAGCCGAGATCGTGGTCACGGTGAACGAATGAAACCGCGCCAAACGTCTCTCGTCAGGCCGTGCTCTCTCCAATAATTCGCTTTCACCGAGGCAATAGGCGAGATCGTGGTCACGGTGAACGAATAAAACGGCGCCGAACGTCTCTCGTCAGGCCGTGCTCTCTCCAATAATTCGCTTTCACCGAGGCAATAGGCGAGATCGTGGTCACGGTGAACGAATAAAACGGCGCCAAACGTCTCTCGTCAGGCCGTGCTCTCTCCAATAATTCGCTTTCACCGAGGCAATAGGCGAGATCGTGGTCACGGTGAACGAATAAAACCACGCCGAACGTCTCTCGTCAGGCCGTGCTCTCTCCAATAATTCGCTTTCACCGAGGCAATAGGCGAGATCGTGGTCACGGTGAACGAATAAAACCGCGCCAAACGTCTCTCGTCAGGCCGTGCTCTCTCCAATAATTCGCTTTCACCGAGGCAATAGGCGAGATCGTGGTCACGGTGAACGAATAAAACCGCGCCGAACGTCTCTCGTCAGGCCGTGCTCTCTCCAATAATTCGCTTTCACCGAGGCAATAGCCGAGATCGTGGTCACGGTGAACGAATAAAACCGCGCCGAACGTCCCTCGTCAGGCCGTGCTCTCTCCAATAATTCGCTTTCACCGAGGCAATAGGCGAGATCGTGGTCACGGTGAACGAATAAAACCGCGCCGAACGTCTCTCGTCAGGCCGTGCTCTCTCCAATAATTCGCTTTCACCGGGGCAATAGCCGAGATCGTGGTCACGGTGAACGAATAAAACCGCGCCGAACGTCTCTCGTCAGGCCGTGCTCTCTCCAATAATTCGCTTTCACCGAGGCAATAGGCGAGATCGTGGTCACGGTGAACGAATAAAACCGCGCCGAACGTCTCTCGTCAGGCCGTGCTCTCTCCAATAATTCGCTTTCACCGAGGCAAAAGCCGAGATCGTGGTCACGGTGAACGAATAAAACCGCGCCGAACGTCTCTCGTCAGGCCGTGCTCTCTCCAATAATTCGCTTTCACCGAGGCAATAGGCGAGATCGTGGTCACGGTGAACGAATAAAACCACGCCGAACGTCTCTCGTGAGGCCGTGCTCTCTCCAATAATTCGCTTTCACCGAGGCAATAGCCGAGATCGTGGTCACGGTGAACGAATGAAACCGCGCCGAACGTCTCTCGTCAGGCCGTGCTCTCTCCAATAATTCGCTTTCACCGAGGCAATAGCCGAGATCGTGGTCACGGTGAACGAATAAAACCGCGCCGAACGTCTCTCGTCAGGCCGTGCTCTCTGCAATAATTCGCTTTCACCGAGGCAATAGGCGAGATCGTGGTCACGGTGAACGAATAAAACCGCGCCGAACGTTTCTCGTCAGGCCGTGCTCTCTCCAATAATTCGCTTTCACCGAGGCAATAGGCGAGATCGTGGTCACGGTGAACGAATAAAACCGCGCCAAACGTCTCTCGTCAGGCCGTGCTCTCTCCAATAATTCGCTTTCACCGAGGCAATAGGCGAGATCGTGGTCACGGTGAACGAATAAAACGGCGCCAAACGTCTCTCGTCAGGCCGTGCTCTCTCCAATAATTCGCTTTCACCGAGGCAATAGGCGAGATCGTGGTCACGGTGAACGAATAAAACCGCGCCAAACGTCTCTCGTCAGGCCGTGCTCTCTCCAATAATTCGCTTTCACCGAGGCAATAGGGGAGATCGTGGTCACGGTGAACGAATAAAACCGCGCCGAACGTCTCTCGTCAGGCCGTGCTCTCTCCAATAATTCGCTTTCACCGAGGCAATAGGCGAGATCGTGGTGACGGTGAACGAATAAAACCGCGCCAAACGTCTCTCGTCAGGCCGTGCTCTCTCCAATAATTCGCTTTCACCGAGGCAATAGGCGAGATCGTGGTCACGGTGAACGAATAAAACGGCGCCAAACGTCTCTCGTCAGGCCGTGCTCTCTCCAATAATTCGCTTTCACCGAGGCAATAGGCGAGATCGTGGTCACGGTGAACGAATAAAACGGCGCCAAACGTCTCTCGTCAGGCCGTGCTCTCTCCATTAATTCGCTTTCACCGAGGCAATAGGCGAGATCGTGGTCACGGTGAACGAATAAAACCGCGCCGAACGTCTCTCGTCAGGCCGTGCTCTCTCCAATAATTCGCTTTCACCGAGGCAATAGGCGAGATCGTGGTCACGGTGAACGAATAAAACCGCGCCAAACGTCTCTCGTCAGGCCGTGCTCTCTCCAATAATTCGCTTTCACCGAGGCAATAGCCGAGATCGTGGTCACGGTGAACGAATAAAACCGCGCCAAACGTCTCTCGTCAGGCCGTGCTCTCTCCAATAATTCGCTTTCACCGAGGCAATAGCCGAGATCGTGGTCATGGTGAACGAATAAAACCGCGCCAAACGTCTCTCGTCAGGCCGTGCTCTCTCCAATAATTCGCTTTCACCGAGGCAATAGGCGAGATCGTGGTCACGGTGAACGAATAAAACGGCGCCAAACGTCTCTCGTCAGGCCGTGCTCTCTCCAATAATTCGCTTTCACCGAGGCAATAGGCGAGATCGTGGTCACGGTGAACGAATAAAACCGCGCCAAACGTCTCTCGTCAGGCCGTGCTCTCTCCAATAATTCGCTTTCACCGAGGCAATAGCCGAGATCGTGGTCACGGTGAACGAATAAAACCGCGCCAAACGTCTCTCGTCAGGCCGTGCTCTCTCCAATAATTCGCTTTCACCGAGGCAATAGGCGAGATCGTGGTCACGGTGAACGAATAAAACCGCGCCAAACGTCTCTCGTCAGGCCGTGCTCTCTCCAATAATTCGCTTTCACCGAGGCAATAGGCGAGATCGTGGTCACGGTGAACGAATAAAACGGCGCCAAACGTCTCTCGTCAGGCCGTGCTTACTCCAATAATTCGCTTTCACCGAGGCAATAGGCGAGATCGTGGTCACGGTGAACGAATAAAACCGTGCCAAACGTCTCTCGTCGGGCCGTGCTCTCTCCAATAATTCGCTTTCACCGAGGCAATAGGCGAGATCGTGGTCACGGTGAACGAATAAAACCGCGCCGAACGTCTCTCGTCAGGCCGTGCAAAACTCCAATAATTCGCTTTCACCGAGGCAATAGGCGAGATCGTGGTCACGGTGAACGAATAAAACGGCGCCAAACGTCTCTCGTCAGGCCGTGCTCTCTCCAATAATTCGCTTTCACCGAGGCAATAGGCGAGATCGTGGTCACGGTGAACGAATAAAACCGCGCCGAACGTCTCTCGTCAGGCCGTGCTCTCTCCAATAATTCGCTTTCACCGAGGCAATAGGCGAGATCGTGGTCACGGTGAACGAATAAAACGGCGCCAAACGTCTCTCGTCAGGCCGTGCTCTCTCCAATAATTCGCTTTCACCGAGGCAATAGGCGAGATCGTGGTCACGGTGAACGAATAAAACCGCGCCGAACGTCTCTCGTCAGGCCGTGCTCTCTCCAATAATTCGCTTTCACCGAGGCAATAGGCGAGATCGTGGTCACGGTGAACGAATAAAACCGCGCCGAACGTCTCTCGTCAGGCCGTGCTCTCTCCAGTAATTCGCTTTCACCGAGGCAATAGGCGAGATCGTGGTCACGGTGAACGAATAAAACCGCGCCAAACGTCTCTCGTCAGGCCGTGCTCTCTCCAATAATTCGCTTTCACCGAGGCAATAGGCGAGATCGTGGTCACGGTGAACGAATAAAACCGCGCCAAACGTCTCTCGTCAGGCCGTGCTCTCTCCAATAATTCGCTTTCACCGAGGCAATAGGCGAGATCGTGGTCACGGTGAACGAATAAAACCGCGCCAAACGTCTCTCGTCGGGCCGTGCTCTCTCCAATAATTCGCTTTCACCGTGGCAATAGGCGAGATCGTGGTCACGGTGAACGAATAAAACCGCGCCAAACGTCTCTCGTCAGGCCGTGCTCTCTCCAATAATTCGCTTTCACCGAGGCAATAGGCGAGATCGTGGTCACGGTGAACGAATAAAACCGCGCGAAACGTCTCTCGTCAGGCCGTGCTCTCTCCAATAATTCGCTTTCACCGAGGCAATAGGCGAGATCGTGGTCACGGTGAACGAATAAAACCGCGGCAAACGTCTCTCGTCAGGCCGTGCTCTCTCCAATAATTCGCTTTCACCGAGGCAATAGGCGAGATCGTGGTCACGGTGAACGAATAAAACCGCGCCAAACGTCTGTCGTCAGGCCCTGCTCTCTCCAATAATTCGCTTTCACCGAGGCAATAGGCGAGATCGTGGTCGCGGTGAACGAATAAAACGGCGCCAAACGTCTCTCGTCAGGCCGTGCTCTCTCCAATAATTCGCTTTCACCGAGGCAATAGGCGAGATCGTGGTCACGGTGAACGAATAAAACCGCGCCAAACGTCTCTCGTCAGGCCGTGCTCTCTCCAATAATTCGCTTTCACCGAGGCAATAGGCGAGATCTTGGTCACGGTGAACGAATAAAACGGCGCCAAACGTCTCTCGTCAGGCCGTGCTCTCTCCAATAATTCGCTTTCACCGAGGCAATAGGCGAGATCGTGGTCACGGTGAACGAATAAAACCGCGCCAAACGTCTCTCGTCAGGCCGTGCTCTCTCCAATAATTCGCTTTCACCGAGGCAATAGGCGAGATCGTGGTCACGGTGAACGAATAAAACCGCGCCAAACGTCCCTCGTCAGGCCGTGCTCTCTCCAATAATTCGCTTTCACCGAGGCAATAGGCGAGATCGTGGTCACGGTGAACGAATAAAACGGCGCCAAACGTCTCTCGTCAGGCCGTGCTCTCTCCAATAATTCGCTTTCACCGAGGCAATAGGCGAGATCGTGGTCACGGTGAACGAATAAAACGGCGCCAAACGTCTCTCGTCAGGCCGTGCTCTCTCCAATAATTCGCTTTCACCGAGGCAATAGGCGAGATCGTGGTCACGGTGAACGAATAAAACCGCGCCAAACGTCTCTCGTCAGGCCGTGCTCTCTCCAATAATTCGCTTTCACCGAGGCAATAGGCGAGATCGTGGTCACGGTGAACGAATAAAACGGCGCCAAACGTCTCTCGTCAGGCCGTGCTCTCTCCAATAATTCGCTTTCACCGAGGCAATAGGCGAGATCGTGGTCACGGTGAACGAATAAAACGGCGCCAAACGTCTCTCGTCAGGCCGTGCTCTCTCCAATAATTCGCTTTCACCGAGGCAATAGGCGAGATCGTGGTCACGGTGAACGAATAAAACGGCGCCAAACGTCTCTCGTCAGGCCGTGCTCTCTCCAATAATTCGCTTTCACCGAGGCAATAGGCGAGATCGTGGTCACGGTGAACGAATAAAACGGCGCCAAACGTCTCTTGTCAGGCCGTGCTCTCTCCAATAATTCGCTTTCACCGAGGCAATAGGCGAGATCGTGGTCACGGTGAACGAATAAAACCGCGCCAAACGTCTCTCGTCAGGTCGTGCTCTCTCCAATAATTCGCTTTCACCGAGGCAATAGGCGAGATCGTGGTCACGGTGAACGAATAAAACGGCGCCAAACGTCTCTCGTCAGGCCGTGCTTACTCCAATAATTCGCTTTCACCGAGGCAATAGGCGAGATCGTGGTCACGGTGAACGAATAAAACCGTGCCAAACGTCTCTCGTCGGGCCGTGCTCTCTCCAATAATTCGCTTTCACCGAGGCAATAGGCGAGATCGTGGTCACGGTGAACGAATAAAACCGCGCCGAACGTCTCTCGTCAGGCCGTGCAAAACTCCAATAATTCGCTTTCACCGAGGCAATAGGCGAGATCGTGGTCACGGTGAACGAATAAAACGGCGCCAAACGTCTCTCGTCAGGCCGTGCTCTCTCCAATAATTCGCTTTCACCGAGGCAATAGGCGAGATCGTGGTCACGGTGAACGAATAAAACCGCGCCGAACGTCTCTCGTCAGGCCGTGCTCTCTCCAATAATTCGCTTTCACCGAGGCAATAGGCGAGATCGTGGTCACGGTGAACGAATAAAACGGCGCCAAACGTCTCTCGTCAGGCCGTGCTCTCTCCAATAATTCGCTTTCACCGAGGCAATAGGCGAGATCGTGGTCACGGTGAACGAATAAAACCGCGCCGAACGTCTCTCGTCAGGCCGTGCTCTCTCCAATAATTCGCTTTCACCGAGGCAATAGGCGAGATCGTGGTCACGGTGAACGAATAAAACCGCGCCGAACGTCTCTCGTCAGGCCGTGCTCTCTCCAGTAATTCGCTTTCACCGAGGCAATAGGCGAGATCGTGGTCACGGTGAACGAATAAAACCGCGCCAAACGTCTCTCGTCAGGCTGTGCTCTCTCCAATAATTCGCTTTCACCGAGGCAATAGGCGAGATCGTGGTCACGGTGAACGAATAAAACGGCGCCAAACGTCTCTCGTCAGGCCGTGCTCTCTCCAATAATTCGCTTTCACCGAGGCGATAGGCGAGATCGTGGTCACGGTGAACGAATAAAACCGCGCCGAACGTCTCTCGTCAGGCCGTGCTTACTCCAATAATTCGCTTTCACCGAGGCAATAGGCGAGATCGTGGTCACGGTGAACGAATAAAACCGCGCCGAACGTCTCTCGTCAGGCCGTGCTTACTCCAATAATTCGCTTTCACCGAGGCAATAGGCGAGATCGTGGTCACGGTGAACGAATAAAACGGCGCCAAACGTCTCTCGTCAGGCCGTGCTCTCTCCAATAATTCGCTTTCACCGAGGCAATAGGCGAGATCGTGGTCACGGTGAACGAATAAAACGGCGCCAAACGTCTCTCGTCAGGCCGTGCTCTCTCCAATAATTCGCTTTCACCGAGGCAATAGGCGAGATCGTGGTCACGGTGAACGAATAAAACCGCGCCGAACGTCTCTCGTCAGGCCGTTCTTACTCCAATAATTTGCTTTCACCGAGGCAATAGGCGAGATCGTGGTCACGGTGAACGAATAAAACCGCGCCGAACGTCTCTCGTCTGGCCGTGCTCTCTCCAATAATTCGCTTTCACCGAGGCAATAGGCGAGATCGTGGTCACGGTGAACGAATAAAACCGCGCCGAACGTCTCTCGTCAGGCCGTGCTCTCTCCAATAATTCGCTTTCACCGAGGCAATAGGCGAGATCGTGGTCACGGTGAACGAATAAAACGGCGCCGAACGTCTCTCGTCAGGCCGTGCTCTCTCCAATAATTCGCTTTCACCGAGGCAATAGGCGAGATCGTGGTCACGGTGAACGAATAAAACCGCGCCAAACGTCTCTCGTCAGGCCGTGCTCTCTCCAATAATTCGCTTTCACCGAGGCAATAGGCGAGATCGTGGTCACGGTGAACGAATAAAACGGCGCCAAACTTCTCTCGTCAGGCCGTGCTCTCTCCAATAATTCGCTTTCACCGAGGCAATAGGCGAGATCGTGGTCACGGTGAACGAATAAAACCGCGCCGAACGTCTCTCGTCAGGCCGTGCTCTCTCCAATAATTCGCTTTCACCGAGGCAATAGGCGAGATCGTGGTCACGGTGAACGAATAAAACCGCGCCGAACGTCTCTCGTCAGGCCGTGCTCTCTCCAATAATTCGCTTTCACCGAGGCAAAAGCCGAGATCGTGGTCACGGTGAACGAATAAAACCGCGCCGAACGTCTCTCGTCAGGCCGTGCTCTCTCCAATAATTCGCTTTCACCGAGGCAATAGGCGAGATCGTGGTCACGGTGAACGAATAAAACCACGCCGAACGTCTCTCGTGAGGCCGTGCTCTCTCCAATAATTCGCTTTCACCGAGGCAATAGCCGAGATCGTGGTCACGGTGAACGAATAAAACCGCGCCGAACGTCTCTCGTCAGGCCGTGCTCTCTCCAATAATTCGCTTTCACCGAGGCAATAGCCGAGATCGTGGTCACGGTGAACGAATAAAACCGCGCCGAACGTCTCTCGTCAGGCCGTGCTCTCTCCAATAATTCGCTTTCACCGAGGCAATAGGCGAGATCGTGGTCACGGTGAACGAATAAAACCGCGCCGAACGTTTCTCGTCAGGCCGTGCTCTCTCCAATAATTCGCTTTCACCGAGGCAATAGGCGAGATCGTGGTCACGGTGAACGAATAAAACCGCGCCAAACGTCTCTCGTCAGGCCGTGCTCTCTCCAATAATTCGCTTTCACCGAGGCAATAGGCGAGATCGTGGTCACGGTGAACGAATAAAACCGCGCCAAACGTCTCTCGTCAGGCCGTGCTCTCTCCAATAATTCGCTTTCACCGAGGCAATAGGCGAGATCGTGGTCACGGTGAACGAATAAAACGGCGCCAAACGTCTCTCGTCAGGCCGTGCTCTCTCCAATAATTCGCTTTCACCGAGGCAATAGGCGAGATCGTGGTCACGGTGAACGAATAAAACCGCGCCAAACGTCTCTCGTCAGGCCGTGCTCTCTCCAATAATTCGCTTTCACCGAGGCAATAGGGGAGATCGTGGTCACGGTGAACGAATAAAACCGCGCCGAACGTCTCTCGTCAGGCCGTGCTCTCTCCAATAATTCGCTTTCACCGAGGCAATAGGCGAGATCGTGGTGACGGTGAACGAATAAAACCGCGCCAAACGTCTCTCGTCAGGCCGTGCTCTCTCCAATAATTCGCTTTCACCGAGGCAATAGGCGAGATCGTGGTCACGGTGAACGAATAAAACGGCGCCAAACGTCTCTCGTCAGGCCGTGCTCTCTCCAATAATTCGCTTTCACCGAGGCAATAGGCGAGATCGTGGTCACGGTGAACGAATAAAACGGCGCCAAACGTCTCTCGTCAGGCCGTGCTCTCTCCATTAATTCGCTTTCACCGAGGCAATAGGCGAGATCGTGGTCACGGTGAACGAATAAAACCGCGCCGAACGTCTCTCGTCAGGCCGTGCTCTCTCCAATAATTCGCTTTCACCGAGGCAATAGGCGAGATCGTGGTCACGGTGAACGAATAAAACCGCGCCAAACGTCTCTCGTCAGGCCGTGCTCTCTCCAATAATTCGCTTTCACCGAGGCAATAGCCGAGATCGTGGTCGCGGTGAACGAATAAAACCGCGCCAAACGTCTCTCGTCAGGCCGTGCTCTCTCCAATAATTCGCTTTCACCGAGGCAATAGCCGAGATCGTGGTCACGGTGAACGAATAAAACCGCGCCAAACGTCTCTCGTCAGGCCGTGCTCTCTCCAATAATTCGCTTTCACCGAGGCAATAGGCGAGATCGTGGTCACGGTGAACGAATAAAACGGCGCCAAACGTCTCTCGTCAGGCCGTGCTCTCTCCAATAATTCGCTTTCACCGAGGCAATAGCCGAGATCGTGGTCACGGTGAACGAATAAAACCGCGCCAAACGTCTCTCGTCAGGCCGTGCTCTCTCCAATAATTCGCTTTCACCGAGGCAATAGCCGAGATCGTGGTCACGGTGAACGAATAAAACCGCGCCAAACGTCTCTCGTCAGGCCGTGCTCTCTCCAATAATTCGCTTTCACCGAGGCAATAGGCGAGATCGTGGTCACGGTGAACGAATAAAACCGCGCCAAACGTCTCTCGTCAGGCCGTGCTCTCTCCAATAATTCGCTTTCACCGAGGCAATAGGCGAGATCGTGGTCACGGTGAACGAATAAAACCGCGCCAAACGTCTCTCGTCAGGCCGTGCTCTCTCCAATAATTCGCTTTCACCGAGGCAATAGGCGAGATCGTGGTCACGGTGAACGAATAAAACCGCGCCAAACGTCTCTCGTCAGGCCGTGCTCTCTCCAATAATTCGCTTTCACCGTGGCAATAGGCGAGATCGTGGTCACGGTGAACGAATAAAACCGCGCCAAACGTCTCTCGTCAGGCCGTGCTCTCTCCAATAATTCGCTTTCACCGAGGCAATAGGCGAGATCGTGGTCACGGTGAACGAATAAAACCGCGCCAAACGTCTCTCGTCAGGCCGTGCTCTCTCCAATAATTCGCTTTCACCGAGGCAATAGGCGAGATCGTGGTCACGGTGAACGAATAAAACCACGGCAAACGTCTCTCGTCAGGCCGTGCTCTCTCCAATAATTCGCTTTCACCGAGGCAATAGGCGAGATCGTGGTCACGGTGAACGAATAAAACCGCGCCAAACGTCTCTCGTCAGGCCCTGCTCTCTCCAATAATTCGCTTTCACCGAGGCAATAGGCGAGATCGTGGTCGCGGTGAACGAATAAAACGGCGCCAAACGTCTCTCGTCAGGCCGTGCTCTCTCCAATAATTCGCTTTCACCGAGGCAATAGGCGAGATCGTGGTCACGGTGAACGAATAAAACCGCGCCAAACGTCTCTCGTCAGGCCGTGCTCTCTCCAATAATTCGCTTTCACCGAGGCAATAGGCGAGATCTTGGTCACGGTGAACGAATAAAACGGCGCCAAACGTCTCTCGTCAGGCCGTGCTCTCTCCAATAATTCGCTTTCACCGAGGCAATAGGCGAGATCGTGGTCACGGTGAACGAATAAAACCGCGCCAAACGTCTCTCGTCAGGCCGTGCTCTCTCCAATAATTCGCTTTCACCGAGGCAATAGGCGAGATCGTGGTCACGGTGAACGAATAAAACCGCGCCAAACGTCCCTCGTCAGGCCGTGCTCTCTCCAATAATTCGCTTTCACCGAGGCAATAGGCGAGATCGTGGTCACGGTGAACGAATAAAACGGCGCCAAACGTCTCTCGTCAGGCCGTGCTCTCTCCAATAATTCGCTTTCACCGAGGCAATAGGCGAGATCGTGGTCACGGTGAACGAATAAAACGGCGCCAAACGTCTCTCGTCAGGCCGTGCTCTCTCCAATAATTCGCTTTCACCGAGGCAATAGGCGAGATCGTGGTCACGGTGAACGAATAAAACCGCGCCAAACGTCTCTCGTCAGGCCGTGCTCTCTCCAATAATTCGCTTTCACCGAGGCAATAGGCGAGATCGTGGTCACGGTGAACGAATAAAACGGCACCAAACGTCTCTCGTCAGGCCGTGCTCTCTCCAATAATTCGCTTTCACCGAGGCAATAGGCGAGATCGTGGTCACGGTGAACGAATAAAACGGCGCCAAACGTCTCTCGTCAGGCCGTGCTCTCTCCAATAATTCGCTTTCACCGAGGCAATAGGCGAGATCGTGGTCATGGTGAACGAATAAAACGGCGCCAAACGTCTCTCGTCAGGCCGTGCTCTCTCCAATAATTCGCTTTCACCGAGGCAATAGGCGAGATCGTGGTCACGGTGAACGAATAAAACCGCGCCAAACGTCTCTCGTCAGGCCGTGCTCTCTCCCATAATTCGCTTTCACCGAGGCAATAGGCGAGATCGTGGTCACGGTGAACGAATAAAACGGCGCCAAACGTCTCTCGTCAGGCCGTGCTTACTCCAATAATTCGCTTTCACCGAGGCAATAGGCGAGATCGTGGTCACGGTGAACGAATAAAACCGTGCCAAACGTCTCTCGTCGGGCCGTGCTCTCTCCAATAATTCGCTTTCACCGAGGCAATAGGCGAGATCGTGGTCACGGTGAACGAATAAAACCGCGCCGAACGTCTCTCGTCAGGCCGTGCTTACTCCAATAATTCGCTTTCACCGTGGCAATAGGCGAGATCGTGGTCACGGTGAACGAATAAAACGGCGCCAAACGTCTCTCGTCAGGCCGTGCTCTCTCCAATAATTCGCTTTCACCGAGGCAATAGGCGAGATCGTGGTCACGGTGAACGAATAAAACCGCGCCGAACGTCTCTCGTCAGGCCGTGCTCTCTCCAATAATTCGCTTTCACCGAGGCAATAGGCGAGATCGTGGTCACGGTGAACGAATAAAACGGCGCCAAACGTCTCTCGTCAGGCCGTGCTCTCTCCAATAATTCGCTTTCACCGAGGCAATAGGCGAGATCGTGGTCACGGTGAACGAATAAAACCGCGCCGAACGTCTCTCGTCAGGCCGTGCTCTCTCCAATAATTCGCTTTCACCGAGGCAATAGGCGAGATCGTGGTCACGGTGAACGAATAAAACCGCGCCGAACGTCTCTCGTCAGGCCGTGCTCTCTCCAGTAATTCGCTTTCACCGAGGCAATAGGCGAGATCGTGGTCACGGTGAACGAATAAAACCGCGCCAAACGTCTCTCGTCAGGCTGTGCTCTCTCCAATAATTCGATTTCACCGAGGCAATAGGCGAGATCGTGGTCACGGTGAACGAATAAAACGGCGCCAAACGTCTCTCGTCAGGCCGTGCACTCTCCAATAATTCGCTTTCACCGAGGCGATAGGCGAGATCGTGGTCACGGTGAACGAATAAAACCGCGCCGAACGTCTCTCGTCAGGCCGTGCTTACTCCAATAATTCGCTTTCACCGAGGCAATAGGCGAGATCGTGGTCACGGTGAACGAATAAAACCGCGCCGAACGTCTCTCGTCAGGCCGTGCTTACTCCAATAATTCGCTTTCACCGAGGCAATAGGCGAGATCGTGGTCACGGTGAACGAATAAAACGGCGCCAAACGTCTCTCGTCAGGCCGTGCTCTCTCCAATAATTCGCTTTCACCGAGGCAATAGGCGAGATCGTGGTCACGGTGAACGAATAAAACGGCGCCAAACGTCTCTCGTCAGGCCGTGCTCTCTCCAATAATTCGCTTTCACCGAGGCAATAGGCGAGATCGTGGTCACGGTGAACGAATAAAACCGCGCCGAACGTCTCTCGTCAGGCCGTTCTTACTCCAATAATTTGCTTTCACCGAGGCAATAGGCGAGATCGTGGTCACGGTGAACGAATAAAACCGCGCCGAACGTCTCTCGTCTGGCCGTGCTCTCTCCAATAATTCGCTTTCACCGAGGCAATAGGCGAGATCGTGGTCACGGTGAACGAATAAAACCGCGCCGAACGTCTCTCGTCAGGCCGTGCTCTCTCCAATAATTCGCTTTCACCGAGGCAATAGGCGAGATCGTGGTCACGGTGAACGAATAAAACGGCGCCGAACGTCTCTCGTCAGGCCGTGCTCTCTCCAATAATTCGCTTTCACCGAGGCAATAGGCGAGATCGTGGTCACGGTGAACGAATAAAACCGCGCCAAACGTCTCTCGTCAGGCCGTGCTCTCTCCAATAATTCGCTTTCACCGAGGCAATAGGCGAGATCGTGGTCACGGTGAACGAATAAAACGGCGCCAAACTTCTCTCGTCAGGCCGTGCTCTCTCCAATAATTCGCTTTCACCGAGGCAATAGGCGAGATCGTGGTCACGGTGAACGAATAAAACCGCGCCGAACGTCTCTCGTCAGACCGTGCTTACTCCAATAATTCGCTTTCACCGAGGCAATAGGCGAGATCGTGGTCACGGTGAACGAATAAAACGGCGCAAAACGTCTCTCGTCAGGCCGTGCTCTCTCCAATAATTCGCTTTCACCGAGGCAATAGGCGAGATCGTGGTCACGGTGAACGAATAAAACCGCGCCGAACGTCTCTCGTCAGGCCGTGCTCTCTCCAATAATTCGCTTTCACCGAGGCAATAGGCGAGATCGTGGTCACGGTGAACGAATAAAACGGCGCCAAACGTCTCTCGTCAGGCCGTGTTCTCTCCAATAATTCGCTTTCACCGAGGCAATAGGCGAGATCGTGGTCACGGTGAACGAATAAAACCGCGCCGAACGTCTCTCGTCAGGCTGTGCTCTCTCCAATAATTCGCTTTCACCGAGGCAATAGGCGAGATCGTGGTCACGGTGAACGAATAAAACGGCGCCAAATGTCTCTCGTCAGGCCGTGCTCTCTCCAATAATTCGCTTTCACCGAGGCAATAGGCGAGATCGTGGTCACGGTGAACGAATAAAACGGCGCCAAACGTCTCTCGTCAGGCCGTGCTCTCTCCAATAATTCGCTTTCACCGAGGCAATAGGCGAGATCGTGGTCACGGTGAACGAATAAAACCGCGCCGAACGTCTCTCGTCAGGCCGTGCTCTCTCCAATAATTCGCTTTCACCGAGGCAATAGGCGAGATCGCGGTCACGGTGAACGAATAAAACGGCGCCAAACGTCTCTCGTCAGGCCGTGCTCTCTCCAATAATTCGCTTTCACCGAGGCAATAGGCGAGATCGTGGTCACGGTGAACGAATAAAACCGCGCCAAATGTCTCTCGTCAGGCCGTGCTCTCTCCAATAATTCGCTTTCACCGAGGCAATAGGCGAGATCGTGGTCACGGTGAACGAATAAAACGGCGCCAAACGTCTCTCGTCAGGCCGTGCTCTCTCCAATAATTCGCTTTCACCGAGGCAATAGGCGAGATCGTGGTCACGGTGAACGAATAAAACCGCGCCGAACGTCTCTCGTCAGGCCGTGCTCTCTCCAATAATTCGCTTTCACCGAGGCAATAGGCGAGATCGTGGTCACGGTGAACGAATAAAACCGCGCCAAACGTCTCTCGTCAGGCCGTGCTCTCTCCAATAATTCGCTTTCACCGAGGCAATAGGCGAGATCGTGGTCACGGTGAACGAATAAAACGGCGCCAAACGTCTCTCGTCAGGCCGTGCTCTCTCCAATAATTCGCTTTCACCGAGGCAATAGGCGAGATCGTGGTCACGGTGAACGAATAAAACGGCGCCAAACGTCTCTCGTCAGGCCGTGCTCTCTCCAATAATTCGCCTTCACCGAGGCAATAGGCGAGATCGTGGTCACGGTGAACGAATAAAACGGCGCCAAACGTCTCTCGTCAGGCCGTGCTCTCTCCAATAATTCGCTTTCACCGAGGCAATAGGCGAGATCGTGGTCACGGTGAACGAATAAAACGGCGCCAAACGTCTCTCGTCAGGCCGTGCTCTCTCCAATAATTCGCTTTCACCGAGGCAATAGGCGAGATCGTGGTCACGGTGAACGAATAAAACCGCGCCGAACGTCTCTCGTCAGGCCGTTCTCTCTCCAATAATTCGCTTTCACCGAGGCAATAGGCGAGATCGTGATCACGGTGAACGAATAAAACCGCCCCAAACGTCTCTCGTCAGGCCGTGCTCTCTCCAATAATTCGCTTTCACCGAGGCAATAGGCGAGATCGTGGTCACGGTGAACGAATAAAACGGCGCCAAACGTCTCTCGTCAGGCCGTGCTCTCTCCAATAATTCGCTTTCACCGAGGCAATAGGCGAGATCGTGGTCACGGTGAACGAATAAAACCGCGCCGAACGTCTCTCGTCAGGCCGTTCTCTCTCCAATAATTCGCTTTCACCGAGGCAATAGGCGAGATCGTGATCACGGTGAACGAATAAAACCGCCCCAAACGTCTCTCGTCAGGCCGTGCTCTCTCCAATAATTCGCTTTCACCGAGGCAATAGGCGAGATCGTGGTCACGGTGAACGAATAAAACGGCGCCAAACGTCTCTCGTCAGGCCGTGCTCTCTCCAATAATTCGCTTTCACCGAGGCAATAGGCGAGATCGTGGTCACGGTGAACGAATAAAACGGCGCCAAACGTCTCTCGTCAGGCCGTGCTCTCTCCAATAATTCGCTTTCACCGAGGCAATAGGCGAGATCGTGGTCACGGGGAACGAATAAAACGGCGCCAAACGTCTCTCGTCAGGCCGTGCTCTCTCCAATAATTCGCTTTCACCGAGGCAATACGCGAGATCGTGGTCACGGTGAACGAATAAAACCGCGCCAAACGTCTCTCGTCAGGCCGTGCTCTCTCCAATAATTCGCTTTCACCGAGGCAATAGGCGAGATCGTGGTCACGGTGAACGAATAAAACGGCGCCAAACGTCTCTCGTCAGGCCGTGCTCTCTCCAATAATTCGCTTTCACCGAGGCAATAGGCGAGATCGTGGTCACGGTGAACGAATAAAACGGCGCCAAACGTCTCTCGTCAGGCCGTGCTCCCTCCAATAATTCGCTTTCACCGAGGCAATAGGCGAGATCGTGGTCACGGTGAACGAATAAAACCGCGCCAAACGTCTCTCGTCAGGCCGTGCTCTCTCCAATAATTCCCTTTCACCGAGGCAATAGGCGAGATCGTGGTCACGGTGAACGAGTAAAACGGCGCCAAACGTCTCTCGTCAGGCCGTGCTCTCTCCAATAATTCGCTTTCGCCGAGGCAATAGGCGAGATCGTGGTCACGGTGAACGAATAAAACGGCGCCAAACGTCTCTCGTCAGGCCGTGCACTCTCCAATAATTCGCTTTCACCGAGGCAATAGGCGAGATCGTGTTCACGGTGAACGAATAAAACCGCGCCAAACGTCTCTCGTCAGGCCGTGCTCTCTCCAATAATTCGCTTTCACCGAGGCAATAGGCGAGATCGTGGTCACGGTGAACGAATAAAACGGCGCCAAACGTCTCTCGTCAGGCCGTGCTCTCTCCAATAGTTCGCTTTCACCGAGGCAATAGGCGAGATCGTGGTCACGGTGAACGAATAAAACGGCGCCAAACGTCTCTCGTCAGGCCGTGCTCTCTCCAATAATTCGCTTTCACCGAGGCAATAGGCGAGATCGTGGTCACGGTGAACGAATAAAACCGCGCCAAACGTCTCTCGTCAGGCCGTGCTCTCTCCAATAATTCGCTTTCACCGAGGCAATAGGCGAGATCGTGGTCACGGTGAACGAGTAAAACGGCGCCAAACGTCTCTCGTCAGGCCGTGCTCTCTCCAATAATTCGCTTTCACCGAGGCAATAGGCGAGATCGTGGTCACGGTGAACGAATAAAACCGCGCCAAACGTCTCTCGTCAGGCCGTGCTCTCTCCAATAATTCGCTTTCACCGAGGCAATAGGCGAGATCGTGGTCACGGTGAACGAATAAAACGGCGCCAAACGTCTCTCGTCAGGCCGTGCTCTCTCCAATAATTCGCTTTCACCGAGGCAATAGGCGAGATCGTGGTCACGGTGAACGAATAAAACGGCGCCAAACGTCTCTCGTCAGGCCGTGCTCTCTCCAATAATTCGCTTTCACCGAGGCAATAGGCGAGATCGTGGTCACGGTGAACGAATAAAACCGCGCCAAACGTCTCTCGTCAGGCCGTGCTCTCTCCAATAATTCGCTTTCACCGAGGCAATAGGCGAGATCGTGGTCACGGTGAACGAGTAAAACGGCGCCAAACGTCTCTCGTCAGGCCGTGCTCTCTCCAATAATTCGCTTTCACCGAGGCAATAGGCGAGATCGTGGTCACGGTGAACGAATAAAACGGCGCCAAACGTCTCTCGTCAGGCCGTGCTCTCTCCAATAATTCGCTTTCACCGAGGCAATAGGCGAGATCGTGGTCACGGTGAACGAATAAAACCGCGCCAAACGTCTCTCGTCAGGCCGTGCTCTCTCCAATAATTCGCTTTCACCGAGGCAATAGGCGAGATCGTGGTCACGGTGAACGAATAAAACGGCGCCAAACGTCTCTCGTCAGGCCGTGCTCTCTCCAATAATTCGCTTTCACCGAGGCAATAGGCGAGATCGTGGTCACGGTGAACGAATAAAACGGCGCCAAACGTCTCTCGTCAGGCCGTGCTCTCTCCAATAATTCGCTTTCACCGAGGCAATAGGCGAGATCGTGGTCACGGTGAACGAATAAAACCGCGCCAAACGTCTCTCGTCAGGCCGTGCTCTCTCCAATAATTCGCTTTCACCGAGGCAATAGGCGGGATCGTGGTCACGGTGAACGAGTAAAACGGCGCCAAACGTCTCTCGTCAGGCCGTGCTCTCTCCAATAATTCGCTTTCACCGAGGCAATAGGCGAGATCGTGGTCACGGTGAACGAATAAAACGGCGCCAAACGTCTCTCGTCAAACCGTGCTCTCTCCAATAATTCGCTTTCACCGAGGCAATAGGCGAGATCGTGGTCACGGTGAACGAATAAAACGGCGCCGAAAGTCTCTCGTCAGGCCGTGCTCTCTCCAATAATTCGCTTTCACCGAGGCATTAGGCGAGATCGTGGTCACGGTGAACGAATAAAACGGCGCCAAACGTCTCTCGTCAGGCCGTGCTCTCTCCAATAATTCGCTTTCACCGAGGCAATAGGCGAGATCGTGGTCACGGTGAACGAATAAAACCGCGCCAAACGTCTCTCGTCAGGCCGTGCTCTCTCCAATAATTCGCTTTCACCGAGGCAATAGGCGAGATCGTGGTCACGGTGAACGAGTAAAACGGCGCCAAACGTCTCTCGTCAGGCCGTGCTCTCTCCAATAATTCGCTTTCACCGAGGCAATAGGCGAGATCGTGGTCACGGTGAACGAATAAAACGGCGCCAAACGTCTCTCGTCAGGCCGTGCTCTCTCCAATAATTCGCTTTCACCGAGGCAATAGGCGAGATCGTGGTCACGGTGAACGAATAAAACCGCGCCAAACGTCTCTCGTCAGGCCGTGCTCTCTCCAATAATTCGCTTTCACCGAGGCAATAGGCGAGATCGTGGTCACGGTGAACGAATAAAACGGCGCCAAACGTCTCTCGTCAGGCCGTGCTCTCTCCAATAATTCGCTTTCACCGAGGCAATAGGCGAGATCGTGGTCACGGTGAACGAATAAAACGGCGCCAAACGTCTCTCGTCAGGCCGTGCTCTCTCCAATAATTCGCTTTCACCGAGGCAATAGGCGAGATCGTGGTCACGGTGAACGAATAAAACCGCGCCAAACGTCTCTCGTCAGGCCGTGCTCTCTCCAATAATTCGCTTTCACCGAGGCAATAGGCGAGATCGTGGTCACGGTGAACGAGTAAAACGGCGCCAAACGTCTCTCGTCAGGCCGTGCTCTCTCCAATAATTCGCTTTCACCGAGGCAATAGGCGAGATCGTGGGTCACGGTGAACGAATAAAACGGCGCCAAACGTCTCTCGTCAAACCGTGCTCTCTCCAATAATTCGCTTTCACCGAGGCAATAGGCGAGATCGTGGTCACGGTGAACGAATAAAACGGCGCCGAAAGTCTCTCGTCAGGCCGTGCTCTCTCCAATAATTCGCTTTCACCGAGGCATTAGGCGAGATCGTGGTCACGGTGAACGAATAAAACGGCGCCAAACGTCTCTCGTCAGGCCGTGCTCTCTCCAATAATTCGCTTTCACCGAGGCAATAGGCGAGATCGTGGTCACGGTGAACGAATAAAAACCGCGCCAAACGTCTCTCGTCAGGCCGTGCTCTCTCCAATAATTCGCTTTCACCGAGGCAATAGGAGAGATCGTGGTCACGGTGAACGAATAAAACGGCGCCGAAAGTCTCTCGTCAGGCCGTGCTCTCTCCAATAATTCGCTTTCACCGAGGCAATAGGCGAGATCGTGGTCACGGTGAACGAGTAAAACGGCGCCAAACGTCTCTCGTCAGGCCGTGCTCTCTCCAATAATTCGCTTTCCACCGAGGCAATAGGCGAGATCGTGGTCACGGTGAACGAATAAAACCGCGCCAAACGTCTCTCGTCAGGCCGTGCTCTCTCCAATAATTCGCTTTCACCGAGGCAATAGGCGAGATCGTGGTCACGGTGAACGAATAAAACGGCGCCAAACGTCTCTCGTCAGGCCGTGCTCTCTCCAATAATTCGCTTTCACCGAGGCAATAGGCGAGATCGTGGTCACGGTGAACGAATAAAACGGCGCCAAACGTCTCTCGTCAGGCCGTGCTCTCTCCAATAATTCGCTTTCACCGAGGCAATAAGCGAGATCGTGGTCACGGTGAACGAATAAAACCGCGCCAAACGTCTCTCGTCAGGCCGTGCTCTCTCCAATAATTCGCTTTCACCGAGGCAATAGGCGAGATCGTGGTCACGGTGAACGAGTAAAACGGCGCCAAACGTCTCTCGTCAGGCCGTGCTCTCTCCAATAATTCGCTTTCACCGAGGCAATAGGCGAGATCGTGGTCACGGTGAACGAATAAAACGGCGCCAAACGTCTCTCGTCAGGCCGTGCTCTCTCCAATAATTCGCTTTCACCGAGGCAATAGGCGAGATCGTGGTCACGGTGAACGAATAAAACCGCGCCAAACGTCTCTCGTCAGGCCGTGCTCTCTCCCAATAATTCGCTTTCACCGAGGCAATAGGCGAGATCGTGGTCACGGTGAACGAATAAAACGGCGCCAAACGTCTCTCGTCAGGCCGTGCTCTCTCCAATAATTCGCTTTCACCGAGGCAATAGGCGAGATCGTGGTCACGGTGAACGAATAAAACGGCGCCAAACGTCTCTCGTCAGGCCGTGCTCTCTCCAATAATTCGCTTTCACCGAGGCAATAGGCAAGATCGTGGTCACGGTGAACGAATAAAACCGCGCCAAACGTCTCTCGTCAGGCCGTGCTCTCTCCAATAATTCGCTTTCACCGAGGCAATAGGCGAGATCGTGGTCACGGTGAACGAGTAAAACGGCGCCAAACGTCTCTCGTCTGGCCGTGCTCTCTCCAATAATTCGCTTTCACCGAGGCAATAGGCGAGATCGTGGTCACGGTGAACGAATAAAACGGCGCCAAACGTCTCTCGTCAGGCCGTGCTCTCTCCAATAATTCGCTTTCACCGAGGCAATAGGCGAGATCGTGGTCACGGTGAAGGAATAAAACGGCGCCGAAAGTCTCTCGTCAGGCCGTGCTCTCTCCAATAATTCGCTTTCACCGAGGCAATAGGCGAGATCGTGGTCACGGTGAACGAATAAAACGGCGCCAAACGTCTCTCGTCAGGCCGTGCTCTCTCCAATAATTCGCTTTCACCGAGGCAATAGGCGAGATCGTGGTCACGGTGAACGAATAAAACCGCGCCAAACGTCTCTCGTCAGGCCGTGCTCTCTCCAATAATTCGCTTTCACCGAGGCAATAGGCGAGATCGTGGTCACGGTGAACGAATAAAACGGCGCCAAACGTCTCTCGTCAGGCCGTGGTCTCTCCAATAATTCGCTTTCACCGAGGCAATAGGCGAGATCGTGGTCACGGTGAACGAATAAAACGGCGCCAAACGTCTCTCGTCAGGCCGTGCTCTCTCCAATAATTCGCTTTCACCGAGGCAATAGGCGAGATCGTGGTCACGGTGAACGAATAAAACGGCGCCAAACGTCTCTCGTCAGGCCGTGCTCTCTCCAATAATTCGCTTTCACCGAGGCAATAGGCGAGATCGTGGTCACGGTGAACGAATAAAACCGCGCCGAACGTCTCTCGTCAGGCCGTGCTTACTCCAATAATTCGCTTCACCGAGGCAATAGGCGAGATCGTGGTCACGGTGAACGAATAAAACCGCACCAAACGTCTCTCGTCAGGCCGTGCTCTCTCCAATAATTCGCTTTCACCGAGGCAATAGGCGAGATCGTGGTCAAGGTGAACGAATAAAACGGCGCCAAACGTCTCTCGTCAGGCCGTGCTCTCTCCAATAATTCGCTTTCACCGAGGCAATAGGCGAGATCGTGGTCACGGTGAACGAATAAAACGGCGCCAAACGTCTCTCGTCAGGCCGTGCTCTCTCCAATAATTCGCTTTCGCCGAGGCAATAGGCGAGATCGTGGTCACGGTGAACGAATAAAACGGCGCCAAACGTCTCTCGTCAGGCCGTGCACTCTCCAATAATTCGCTTTCACCGAGGCAATAGGCGAGATCGTGTTCACGGTGAACGAATAAAACCGCGCCAAAACGTCTCTCGTCAGGCCGTGCTCTCTCCAATAATTCGCTTTCACCGAGGCAATAGGCGAGATCGTGGTCACGGTGAACGAATAAAACGGCGCCAAACGTCTCTCGTCAGGCCGTGCTCTCTCCAATAATTCGCTTTCACCGAGGCAATAGGCGAGATCGTGGTCACGGTGAACGAATAAAACCGCGCCAAACGTCTCTCGTCAGGCCGTGCTCTCTCCAATAATTCGCTTTCACCGAGGCAATAGGCGAGATCGTGGTCACGGTGAACGAATAAAACGGCGCCAAACGTCTCTCGTCAGGCCGTGGTCTCTCCAATAATTCGCTTTCACCGAGGCAATAGGCGAGATCGTGGTCACGGTGAACGAATAAAACGGCGCCAAACGTCTCTCGTCAGGCCGTGCTCTCTCCAATAATTCGCTTTCACCGAGGCAATAGGCGAGATCGTGGTCACGGTGAACGAATAAAACGGCGCCAAACGTCTCTCGTCAGGCCGTGCTCTCTCCAATAATTCGCTTTCACCGAGGCAATAGGCGAGATCGTGGTCACGGTGAACGAATAAAACCGCGCCGAACGTCTCTCGTCAGGCCGTGCTTACTCCAATAATTCGCTTTCACCGAGGCAATAGGCGAGATCGTGGTCACGGTGAACGAATAAAACCGCACCAAACGTCTCTCGTCAGGCCGTGCTCTCTCCAATAATTCGCTTTCACCGAGGCAATAGGCGAGATCGTGGTCAAGGTGAACGAATAAAAACGGCGCCAAACGTCTCTCGTCAGGCCGTGCTCTCCTCCAATAATTCGCTTTCACCGAGGCAATAGGCGAGATCGTGGTCACGGTGAACGAATAAAACGGCGCCAAACGTCTCTCGTCAGGCCGTGCTCTCTCCAATAATTCGCTTTCGCCGAGGCAATAGGCGAGATCGTGGTCACGGTGAACGAATATAAACGGCGCCAAACGTCTCTCGTCAGGCCGTGCACTCTCCAATAATTCGCTTTCACCGAGGCAATAGGCGAGATCGTGTTCACGGTGAACGAATAAAACCGCGCCAAACGTCTCTCGTCAGGCCGTGCTCTCTCCAATAATTCGCTTTCACCGAGGCAATAGGCGAGATCGTGGTCACGGTGAACGAATAAAACGGCGCCAAACGTCTCTCGTCAGGGCGTGCTCTCTCCAATAGTTCGCTTTCACCGAGGCAATAGGCGAGATCGTGGTCACGGTGAACGAATAAAACGGCGCCAAACGTCTCTCGTCAGGCCGTGCTCTCTCCAATAATTCGCTTTCACCGAGGCATAGGCGAGATCGTGGTCACGGTGAACGAATAAAACCGCGCCAAACGTCTCTCGTCAGGCCGTGCTCTCTCCAATAATTCACTTTCACCGAGGCAATAGGCGAGATCGTGGTCACGGTGAACGAGTAAAACGGCGCCAAACGTCTCTCGTCAGGCCGTGCTCTCTCCAATAATTCGCTTTCACCGAGGCAATAGGCGAGATCGTGGTCACGGTGAACGAATAAAACCGCGCCAAACGTCTCTCGTCAGGCCGTGCTCTCTCCAATAATTCGCTTTCACCGAGGCAATAGGCGAGATCGTGGTCACGGTGAACGAATAAAACGGCGCCAAACGTCTCTCGTCAGGCCGTGCTCTCTCCAATAATTCGCTTTCACCGAGGCAATAGGCGAGATCGTGGTCACGGTGAACGAATAAAACGGCGCCAAACGTCTCTCGTCAGGCCGTGCTCTCTCCAATAATTCGCTTTCACCGAGGCAATAGGCGAGATCGTGGTCACGGTGAACGAATAAAACCGCGCCAAACGTCTCTCGTCAGGCCGTGCTCTCTCCAATAATTCGCTTTCACCGAGGCAATAGGCGAGATCGTGGTCACGGTGAACGAGTAAAACGGCGCCAAACGTCTCTCGTCAGGCCGTGCTCTCTCCAATAATTCGCTTTCACCGAGGCAATAGGCGAGATCGTGGTCACGGTGAACGAATAAAACGGCGCCAAACGTCTCTCGTCAGCCGTGCTCTCTCCAATAATTCGCTTTCACCGAGGCAATAGGCGAGATCGTGGTCACGGTGAACGAATAAAACCGCGCCAAACGTCTCTCGTCAGGCCGTGCTCTCTCCAATAATTCGCTTTCACCGAGGCAATAGGCGAGATCGTGGTCACGGTGAACGAATAAAACGGCGCCAAACGTCTCTCGTCAGGCCGTGCTCTCTCCAATAATTCGCTTTCACCGAGGCAATAGGCGAGATCGTGGTCACGGTGAACGAATAAAACGGCGCCAAACGTCTCTCGTCAGGCCGTGCTCTCTCCAATAATTCGCTTTCACCGAGGCAATAGGCGAGATCGTGGTCACGGTGAACGAATAAAACCGCGCCAAACGTCTCTCGTCAGGCCGTGCTCTCTCCAATAATTCGCTTTCACCGAGGCAATAGGCGAGATCGTGGTCACGGTGAACGAGTAAAACGGCGCCAAACGTCTCTCGTCAGGCCGTGCTCTCTCCAATAATTCGCTTTCACCGAGGCAATAGGCGAGATCGTGGTCACGGTGAACGAATAAAACGGCGCCAAACGTCTCTCGTCAAACCGTGCTCTCTCCAATAATTCGCTTTCACCGAGGCAATAGGCGAGATCGTGGTCACGGTGAACGAATAAAACGGCGCCGAAAGTCTCTCGTCAGGCCGTGCTCTCTCCAATAATTCGCTTTCACCGAGGCATTAGGCGAGATCGTGGTCACGGTGAACGAATAAAACGGCGCCAAACGTCTCTCGTCAGGCCGTGCTCTCTCCAATAATTCGCTTTCACCGAGGCAATAGGCGAGATCGTGGTCACGGTGAACGAATAAAACCGCGCCAAACGTCTCTCGTCAGGCCGTGCTCTCTCCAATAATTCGCTTTCACCGAGGCAATAGGAGAGATCGTGGTCACGGTGAACGAATAAAACGGCGCCGAAAGTCTCTCGTCAGGCCGTGCTCTCTCCAATAATTCGCTTTCACCGAGGCAATAGGCGAGATCGTGGTCACGGTGAACGAATAAAACGGCGCCAAACGTCTCTCGTCAGGCCGTGCTCTCTCCAATAATTCGCTTTCACCGAGGCAATAGGCGAGATCGTGGTCACGGTGAACGAATAAAACCGCGCCAAACGTCTCTCGTCAGGCCGTGCTCTCTCCAATAATTCGCTTTCACCGAGGCAATAGGCGAGATCGTGGTCACGGTGAACGAGTAAAACGGCGCCAAACGTCTCTCGTCAGGCCGTGCTCTCTCCAATAATTCGCTTTCACCGAGGCAATAGGCGAGATCGTGGTCACGGTGAACGAATAAAACCGCGCCAAACGTCTCTCGTCAGACCGTGCTCTCTCCAATAATTCGCTTTCACCGAGGCAATAGGCGAGATCGTGGTCACAGTGAACGAATAAAACGGCGCCAAACGTCTCTCGTCAGGCCGTGCTCTCTCCAATAATTCGCTTTCACCGAGGCAATAGGCGAGATCGTGGTCACGGTGAACGAATAAAACGGCGCCAAACGTCTCTCGTCAGGCCGTGCTCTCTCCAATAATTCGCTTTCACCGAGGCAATAGGCGAGATCGTGGTCACGGTGAACGAATAAAACCGCGCCAAACGTCTCTCGTCAGGCCGTGCTCTCTCCAATAATTCGCTTTCACCGAGGCAATAGGCGAGATCGTGGTCACGGTGAACGAGTAAAACGGCGCCAAACGTCTGTCGTCAGGCCGTGCTCTCTCCAATAATTCGCTTTCACCGAGGCAATAGGCGAGATCGTGGTCACGGTGAACGAATAAAACGGCGCCAAACGTCTCTCGTCAGGCCGTGCTCTCTCCAATAATTCGCTTTCACCGAGGCAATAGGCGAGATCGTGGTCACGGTGAACGAATAAAACCGCGCCAAACGTCTCTCGTCAGGCCGTGCTCTCTCCAATAATTCGCTTTCACCGAGGCAATAGGCGAGATCGTGGTCACGGTGAACGAATAAAACGGCGCCAAACGTCTCTCGTCAGGCCGTGCTCTCTCCAATAATTCGCTTTCACCGAGGCAATAGGCGAGATCGTGGTCACGGTGAACGAATAAAACGGCGCCAAACGTCTCTCGTCAGGCCGTGCTCTCTCCAATAATTCGCTTTCACCGAGGCAATAGGCGAGATCGTGGTCACGGTGAACGAATAAAACCGCGCCAAACGTCTCTCGTCAGGCCGTGCTCTCTCCAATAATTCGCTTTCACCGAGGCAATAGGCGAGATCGTGGTCACGGTGAACGAGTAAAACGGCGCCAAACGTCTCTCGTCAGGCCGTGCTCTCTCCAATAATTCGCTTTCACCGAGGCAATAGGCGAGATCGTGGTCACGGTGAACGAATAAAACGGCGCCAAACGTCTCTCGTCAAACCGTGCTCTCTCCAATAATTCGCTTTCACCGAGGCAATAGGCGAGATCGTGGTCACGGTGAACGAATAAAACGGCGCCGAAAGTCTCTCGTCAGGCCGTGCTCTCTCCAATAATTCGCTTTCACCGAGGCATTAGGCGAGATCGTGGTCACGGTGAACGAATAAAACGGCGCCAAACGTCTCTCGTCAGGCCGTGCTCTCTCCAATAATTCGCTTTCACCGAGGCAATAGGCGAGATCGTGGTCACGGTGAACGAATAAAACCGCGCCAAACGTCTCTCGTCAGGCCGTGCTCTCTCCAATAATTCGCTTTCACCGAGGCAATAGGAGAGATCGTGGTCACGGTGAACGAATAAAACGGCGCCGAAAGTCTCTCGTCAGGCCGTGCTCTCTCCAATAATTCGCTTTCACCGAGGCAATAGGCGAGATCGTGGTCACGGTGAACGAATAAAACGGCGCCAAACGTCTCTCGTCAGGCCGTGTTCTCTCCAATAATTCGCTTTCACCGAGGCAATAGGCGAGATCGTGGTCACGGTGAACGAATAAAACCGCGCCGAACGTCTCTCGTCAGGCTGTGCTCTCTCCAATAATTCGCTTTCACCGAGGCAATAGGCGAGATCGTGGTCACGGTGAACGAATAAAACGGCGCCAAACGTCTCTCGTCAGGCCGTGCTCTCTCCAATAATTCGCTTTCACCGAGGCAATAGGCGAGATCGTGGTCACGGTGAACGAATAAAACGGCGCCAAACGTCTCTCGTCAGGCCGTGCTCTCTCCAATAATTCGCTTTCACCGAGGCAATAGGCGAGATCGTGGTCACGGTGAACGAATAAAACCGCGCCGAACGTCTCTCGTCAGGCCGTGCTCTCTCCAATAATTCGCTTTCACCGAGGCAATAGGCGAGATCGCGGTCACGGTGAACGAATAAAACGGCGCCAAACGTCTCTCGTCAGGCCGTGCTCTCTCCAATAATTCGCTTTCACCGAGGCAATAGGCGAGATCGTGGTCACGGTGAACGAATAAAACCGCGCCAAATGTCTCTCGTCAGGCCGTGCTCTCTCCAATAATTCGCTTTCACCGAGGCAATAGGCGAGATCGTGGTCACGGTGAACGAATAAAACGGCGCCAAACGTCTCTCGTCAGGCCGTGCTCTCTCCAATAATTCGCTTTCACCGAGGCAATAGGCGAGATCGTGGTCACGGTGAACGAATAAAACCGCGCCGAACGTCTCTCGTCAGGCCGTGCTCTCTCCAATAATTCGCTTTCACCGAGGCAATAGGCGAGATCGTGGTCACGGTGAACGAATAAAACCGCGCCAAACGTCTCTCGTCAGGCCGTGCTCTCTCCAATAATTCGCTTTCACCGAGGCAATAGGCGAGATCGTGGTCACGGTGAACGAATAAAACGGCGCCAAACGTCTCTCGTCAGGCCGTGCTCTCTCCAATAATTCGCTTTCACCGAGGCAATAGGCGAGATCGTGGTCACGGTGAACGAATAAAACGGCGCCAAACGTCTCTCGTCAGGCCGTGCTCTCTCCAATAATTCGCCTTCACCGAGGCAATAGGCGAGATCGTGGTCACGGTGAACGAATAAAACGGCGCCAAACGTCTCTCGTCAGGCCGTGCTCTCTCCAATAATTCGCTTTCACCGAGGCAATAGGCGAGATCGTGGTCACGGTGAACGAATAAAACGGCGCCAAACGTCTCTCGTCAGGCCGTGCTCTCTCCAATAATTCGCTTTCACCGAGGCAATAGGCGAGATCGTGGTCACGGTGAACGAATAAAACCGCGCCGAACGTCTCTCGTCAGGCCGTTCTCTCTCCAATAATTCGCTTTCACCGAGGCAATAGGCGAGATCGTGATCACGGTGAACGAATAAAACCGCCCCAAACGTCTCTCGTCAGGCCGTGCTCTCTCCAATAATTCGCTTTCACCGAGGCAATAGGCGAGATCGTGGTCACGGTGCACGAATAAAACGGCGCCAAACGTCTCTCGTCAGGCCGTGCTCTCTCCAATAATTCGCTTTCACCGAGGCAATAGGCGAGATCGTGGTCACGGTGAACGAATAAAACGGCGCCAAACGTCTCTCGTCAGGCCGTGCTCTCTCCAATAATTCGCTTTCACCGAGGCAATAGGCGAGATCGTGGTCACGGTGAACGAATAAAACCGCGCCAAACGTCTCTCGTCAGGCCGTGCTCTCTTCAATAATTCGCTTTCACCGAGGCAATAGGCGAGATCGTGGTCACGGTGAACGAATAAAACGGCGCCAAACGTCTCTCGTCAGGCCGTGCTCTCTCCAATAATTCGCTTTCACCGAGGCAATACGCGAGATCGTGGTCACGGTGAACGAATAAAACCGCGCCAAACGTCTCTCGTCAGGCCGTGCTCTCTCCAATAATTCGCTTTCACCGAGGCAATAGGCGAGATCGTGGTCACGGTGAACGAATAAAACGGCGCCAAACGTCTCTCGTCAGGCCGTGCTCTCTCCAATAATTCGCTTTCACCGAGGCAATAGGCGAGATCGTGGTCACGGTGAACGAATAAAACGGCGCCAAACGTCTCTCGTCAGGCCGTGCTCCCTCCAATAATTCGCTTTCACCGAGGCAATAGGCGAGATCGTGGTCACGGTGAACGAATAAAACCGCGCCAAACGTCTCTCGTCAGGCCGTGCTCTCTCCAATAATTCCCTTTCACCGAGGCAATAGGCGAGATCGTGGTCACGGTGAACGAGTAAAACGGCGCCAAACGTCTCTCGTCAGGCCGTGCTCTCTCCAATAATTCGCTTTCGCCGAGGCAATAGGCGAGATCGTGGTCACGGTGAACGAATAAAACGGCGCCAAACGTCTCTCGTCAGGCCGTGCACTCTCCAATAATTCGCTTTCACCGAGGCAATAGGCGAGATCGTGTTCACGGTGAACGAATAAAACCGCGCCAAACGTCTCTCGTCAGGCCGTGCTCTCTCCAATAATTCGCTTTCACCGAGGCAATAGGCGAGATCGTGGTCACGGTGAACGAATAAAACGGCGCCAAACGTCTCTCGTCAGGCCGTGCTCTCTCCAATAGTTCGCTTTCACCGAGGCAATAGGCGAGATCGTGGTCACGGTGAACGAATAAAACGGCGCCAAACGTCTCTCGTCAGGCCGTGCTCTCTCCAATAATTCGCTTTCACCGAGGCAATAGGCGAGATCGTGGTCACGGTGAACGAATAAAACCGCGCCAAACGTCTCTCGTCAGGCCGTGCTCTCTCCAATAATTCGCTTTCACCGAGGCAATAGGCGAGATCGTGGTCACGGTGAACGAGTAAAACGGCGCCAAACGTCTCTCGTCAGGCCGTGCTCTCTCCAATAATTCGCTTTCACCGAGGCAATAGGCGAGATCGTGGTCACGGTGAACGAATAAAACCGCGCCAAAAGTCTCTCGTCAGGCCGTGCTCTCTCCAATAATTCGCTTTCACCGAGGCAATAGGCGAGATCGTGGTCACGGTGAACGAATAAAACGGCGCCAAACGTCTCTCGTCAGGCCGTGCTCTCTCCAATAATTCGCTTTCACCGAGGCAATAGGCGAGATCGTGGTCACGGTGAACGAATAAAACGGCGCCAAACGTCTCTCGTCAGGCCGTGCTCTCTCCAATAATTCGCTTTCACCGAGGCAATAGGCGAGATCGTGGTCACGGTGAACGAATAAAACCGCGCCAAACGTCTCTCGTCAGGCCGTGCTCTCTCCAATAATTCGCTTTCACCGAGGCAATAGGCGAGATCGTGGTCACGGTGAACGAGTAAAACGGCGCCAAACGTCTCTCGTCAGGCCGTGCTCTCTCCAATAATTCGCTTTCACCGAGGCAATAGGCGAGATCGTGGTCACGGTGAACGAATAAAACGGCGCCAAACGTCTCTCGTCAGGCCGTGCTCTCTCCAATAATTCGCTTTCACCGAGGCAATAGGCGAGATCGTGGTCACGGTGAACGAATAAAACCGCGCCAAACGTCTCTCGTCAGGCCGTGCTCTCTCCAATAATTCGCTTTCACCGAGGCAATAGGCGAGATCGTGGTCACGGTGAACGAATAAAACGGCGCCAAACGTCTCTCGTCAGGCCGTGCTCTCTCCAATAATTCGCTTTCACCGAGGCAATAGGCGAGATCGTGGTCACGGTGAACGAATAAAACGGCGCCAAACGTCTCTCGTCAGGCCGTGCTCTCTCCAATAATTCGCTTTCACCGAGGCAATAGGCGAGATCGTGGTCACGGTGAACGAATAAAACCGCGCCAAACGTCTCTCGTCAGGCCGTGCTCTCTCCAATAATTCGCTTTCACCGAGGCAATAGGCGAGATCGTGGTCACGGTGAACGAGTAAAACGGCGCCAAACGTCTCTCGTCAGGCCGTGCTCTCTCCAATAATTCGCTTTCACCGAGGCAATAGGCGAGATCGTGGTCACGGTGAACGAATAAAACGGCGCCAAACGTCTCTCGTCAAACCGTGCTCTCTCCAATAATTCGCTTTCACCGAGGCAATAGGCGAGATCGTGGTCACGGTGAACGAATAAAACGGCGCCGAAAGTCTCTCGTCAGGCCGTGCTCTCTCCAATAATTCGCTTTCACCGAGGCATTAGGCGAGATCGTGGTCACGGTGAACGAATAAAACGGCGCCAAACGTCTCTCGTCAGGCCGTGCTCTCTCCAATAATTCGCTTTCACCGAGGCAATAGGCGAGATCGTGGTCACGGTGAACGAATAAAACCGCGCCAAACGTCTCTCGTCAGGCCGTGCTCTCTCCAATAATTCGCTTTCACCGAGGCAATAGGAGAGATCGTGGTCACGGTGAACGAATAAAACGGCGCCGAAAGTCTCTCGTCAGGCCGTGCTCTCTCCAATAATTCGCTTTCACCGAGGCAATAGGCGAGATCGTGGTCACGGTGAACGAGTAAAACGGCGCCAAACGTCTCTCGTCAGGCCGTGCTCTCTCCAATAATTCGCTTTCACCGAGGCAATAGGCGAGATCGTGGTCACGGTGAACGAATAAAACCGCGCCAAACGTCTCTCGTCAGGCCGTGCTCTCTCCAATAATTCGCTTTCACCGAGGCAATAGGCGAGATTGTGGTCACGGTGAACGAATAAAACGGCGCCAAACGTCTCTCGTCAGGCCGTGCTCTCTCCAATAATTCGCTTTCACCGAGGCAATAGGCGAGATCGTGGTCACGGTGAACGAATAAAACGGCGCCAAACGTCTCTCGTCAGGCCGTGCTCTCTCCAATAATTCGCTTTCACCGAGGCAATAAGCGAGATCGTGGTCACGGTGAACGAATAAAACCGCGCCAAACGTCTCTCGTCAGGCCGTGCTCTCTCCAATAATTCGCTTTCACCGAGGCAATAGGCGAGATCGTGGTCACGGTGAACGAGTAAAACGGCGCCAAACGTCTCTCGTCAGGCCGTGCTCTCTCCAATAATTCGCTTTCACCGAGGCAATAGGCGAGATCGTGGTCACGGTGAACGAATAAAACGGCGCCAAACGTCTCTCGTCAGGCCGTGCTCTCTCCAATAATTCGCTTTCACCGAGGCAATAGGCGAGATCGTGGTCACGGTGAACGAATAAAACCGCGCCAAACGTCTCTCGTCAGGCCGTGCTCTCTCCAATAATTCGCTTTCACCGAGGCAATAGGCGAGATCGTGGTCACGGTGAACGAATAAAACGGCGCCAAACGTCTCTCGTCAGGCCGTGCTCTCTCCAATAATTCGCTTTCACCGAGGCAATAGGCGAGATCGTGGTCACGGTGAACGAATAAAACGGCGCCAAACGTCTCTCGTCAGGCCGTGCTCTCTCCAATAATTCGCTTTCACCGAGGCAATAGGCAAGATCGTGGTCACGGTGAACGAATAAAACCGCGCCAAACGTCTCTCGTCAGGCCGTGCTCTCTCCAATAATTCGCTTTCACCGAGGCAATAGGCGAGATCGTGGTCACGGTGAACGAGTAAAACGGCGCCAAACGTCTCTCGTCTGGCCGTGCTCTCTCCAATAATTCGCTTTCACCGAGGCAATAGGCGAGATCGTGGTCACGGTGAACGAATAAAACGGCGCCAAACGTCTCTCGTCAGGCCGTGCTCTCTCCAATAATTCGCTTTCACCGAGGCAATAGGCGAGATCGTGGTCACGGTGAAGGAATAAAACGGCGCCGAAAGTCTCTCGTCAGGCCGTGCTCTCTCCAATAATTCGCTTTCACCGAGGCAATAGGCGAGATCGTGGTCACGGTGAACGAATAAAACGGCGCCAAACGTCTCTCGTCAGGCCGTGCTCTCTCCAATAATTCGCTTTCACCGAGGCAATAGGCGAGATCGTGGTCACGGTGAACGAATAAAACCGCGCCAAACGTCTCTCGTCAGGCCGTGCTCTCTCCAATAATTCGCTTTCACCGAGGCAATAGGCGAGATCGTGGTCACGGTGAACGAATAAAACGGCGCCAAACGTCTCTCGTCAGGCCGTGGTCTCTCCAATAATTCGCTTTCACCGAGGCAATAGGCGAGATCGTGGTCACGGTGAACGAATAAAACGGCGCCAAACGTCTCTCGTCAGGCCGTGCTCTCTCCAATAATTCGCTTTCACCGAGGCAATAGGCGAGATCGTGGTCACGGTGAACGAATAAAACGGCGCCAAACGTCTCTCGTCAGGCCGTGCTCTCTCCAATAATTCGCTTTCACCGAGGCAATAGGCGAGATCGTGGTCACGGTGAACGAATAAAACCGCGCCGAACGTCTCTCGTCAGGCCGTGCTTACTCCAATAATTCGCTTTCACCGAGGCAATAGGCGAGATCGTGGTCACGGTGAACGAATAAAACCGCACCAAACGTCTCTCGTCAGGCCGTGCTCTCTCCAATAATTCGCTTTCACCGAGGCAATAGGCGAGATCGTGGTCAAGGTGAACGAATAAAACGGCGCCAAACGTCTCTCGTCAGGCCGTGCTCTCTCCAATAATTCGCTTTCACCGAGGCAATAGGCGAGATCGTGGTCACGGTGAACGAATAAAACGGCGCCAAACGTCTCTCGTCAGGCCGTGCTCTCTCCAATAATTCGCTTTCGCCGAGGCAATAGGCGAGATCGTGGTCACGGTGAACGAATAAAACGGCGCCAAACGTCTCTCGTCAGGCCGTGCACTCTCCAATAATTCGCTTTCACCGAGGCAATAGGCGAGATCGTGTTCACGGTGAACGAATAAAACCGCGCCAAACGTCTCTCGTCAGGCCGTGCTCTCTCCAATAATTCGCTTTCACCGAGGCAATAGGCGAGATCGTGGTCACGGTGAACGAATAAAACGGCGCCAAACGTCTCTCGTCAGGCCGTGCTCTCTCCAATAGTTCGCTTTCACCGAGGCAATAGGCGAGATCGTGGTCACGGTGAACGAATAAAACGGCGCCAAACGTCTCTCGTCAGGCCGTGCTCTCTCCAATAATTCGCTTTCACCGAGGCAATAGGCGAGATCGTGGTCACGGTGAACGAATAAAACCGCGCCAAACGTCTCTCGTCAGGCCGTGCTCTCTCCAATAATTCGCTTTCACCGAGGCAATAGGCGAGATCGTGGTCACGGTGAACGAGTAAAACGGCGCCAAACGTCTCTCGTCAGGCCGTGCTCTCTCCAATAATTCGCTTTCACCGAGGCAATAGGCGAGATCGTGGTCACGGTGAACGAATAAAACCGCGCCAAACGTCTCTCGTCAGGCCGTGCTCTCTCCAATAATTCGCTTTCACCGAGGCAATAGGCGAGATCGTGGTCACGGTGAACGAATAAAACGGCGCCAAACGTCTCTCGTCAGGCCGTGCTCTCTCCAATAATTCGCTTTCACCGAGGCAATAGGCGAGATCGTGGTCACGGTGAACGAATAAAACGGCGCCAAACGTCTCTCGTCAGGCCGTGCTCTCTCCAATAATTCGCTTTCACCGAGGCAATAGGCGAGATCGTGGTCACGGTGAACGAATAAAACCGCGCCAAACGTCCTCTCGTCAGGCCGTGCTCTCTCCAATAATTCGCTTTCACCGAGGCAATAGGCGAGATCGTGGTCACGGTGAACGAGTAAAACGGCGCCAAACGTCTCTCGTCAGGCCGTGCTCTCTCCAATAATTCGCTTTCACCGAGGCAATAGGCGAGATCGTGGTCACGGTGAACGAATAAAACGGCGCCAAACGTCTCTCGTCAGGCCGTGCTCTCTCCAATAATTCGCTTTCACCGAGGCAATAGGCGAGATCGTGGTCACGGTGAACGAATAAAACCGCGCCAAACGTCTCTCGTCAGGCCGTGCTCTCTCCAATAATTCGCTTTCACCGAGGCAATAGGCGAGATCGTGGTCACGGTGAACGAACAAAACGGCGCCAAACGTCTCTCGTCAGGCCGTGCTCTCTCCAATAATTCGCTTTCACCGAGGCAATAGGCGAGATCGTGGTCACGGTGAACGAATAAAACGGCGCCAAACGTCTCTCGTCAGGCCGTGCTCTCTCCAATAATTCGCTTTCACCGAGGCAATAGGCGAGATCGTGGTCACGGTGAACGAATAAAACCGCGCCAAACGTCTCTCGTCAGGCCGTGCTCTCTCCAATAATTCGCTTTCACCGAGGCAATAGGCGAGATCGTGGTCACGGTGAACGAGTAAAACGGCGCCAAACGTCTCTCGTCAGGCCGTGCTCTCTCCAATAATTCGCTTTCACCGAGGCAATAGGCGAGATCGTGGTCACGGTGAACGAATAAAACGGCGCCAAACGTCTCTCGTCAAACCGTGCTCTCTCCAATAATTCGCTTTCACCGAGGCAATAGGCGAGATCGTGGTCACGGTGAACGAATAAAACGGCGCCGAAAGTCTCTCGTCAGGCCGTGCTCTCTCCAATAATTCGCTTTCACCGAGGCATTAGGCGAGATCGTGGTCACGGTGAACGAATAAAACGGCGCCAAACGTCTCTCGTCAGGCCGTGCTCTCTCCAATAATTCGCTTTCACCGAGGCAATAGGCGAGATCGTGGTCACGGTGAACGAATAAAACCGCGCCAAACGTCTCTCGTCAGGCCGTGCTCTCTCCAATAATTCGCTTTCACCGAGGCAATAGGAGAGATCGTGGTCACGGTGAACGAATAAAACGGCGCCGAAAGTCTCTCGTCAGGCCGTGCTCTCTCCAATAATTCGCTTTCACCGAGGCAATAGGCGAGATCGTGGTCACGGTGAACGAATAAAACGGCGCCAAACGTCTCTCGTCAGGCCGTGCTCTCTCCAATAATTCGCTTTCACCGAGGCAATAGGCGAGATCGTGGTCACGGTGAACGAATAAAACCGCGCCAAACGTCTCTCGTCAGGCCGTGCTCTCTCCAATAATTCGCTTTCACCGAGGCAATAGGCGAGATCGTGGTCACGGTGAACGAGTAAAACGGCGCCAAACGTCTCTCGTCAGGCCGTGCTCTCTCCAATAATTCGCTTTCACCGAGGCAATAGGCGAGATCGTGGTCACGGTGAACGAATAAAACCGCGCCAAACGTCTCTCGTCAGGCCGTGCTCTCTCCAATAATTCGCTTTCACCGAGGCAATAGGCGAGATCGTGGTCACGGTGAACGAATAAAACGGCGCCAAACGTCTCTCGTCAGGCCGTGCTCTCTCCAATAATTCGCTTTCACCGAGGCAATAGGCGAGATCGTGGTCACGGTGAACGAATAAAACGGCGCCAAACGTCTCTCGTCAGGCCGTGCTCTCTCCAATAATTCGCTTTCACCGAGGCAATAGGCGAGATCGTGGTCACGGTGAACGAATAAAACCGCGCCAAACGTCTCTCGTCAGGCCGTGCTCTCTCCAATAATTCGCTTTCACCGAGGCAATAGGCGAGATCGTGGTCACGGTGAACGAGTAAAACGGCGCCAAACGTCTCTCGTCAGGCCGTGCTCTCTCCAATAATTCGCTTTCACCGAGGCAATAGGCGAGATCGTGGTCACGGTGAACGAATAAAACGGCGCCAAACGTCTCTCGTCAGGCCGTGCTCTCTCCAATAATTCGCTTTCACCGAGGCAATAGGCGAGATCGTGGTCACGGTGAACGAATAAAACCGCGCCAAACGTCTCTCGTCAGGCCGTGCTCTCTCCAATAATTCGCTTTCACCGAGGCAATAGGCGAGATCGTGGTCACGGTGAACGAATAAAACGGCGCCAAACGTCTCTCGTCAGGCCGTGCTCTCTCCAATAATTCGCTTTCACCGAGGCAATAGGCGAGATCGTGGTCACGGTGAACGAATAAAACGGCGCCAAACGTCTCTCGTCAGGCCGTGCTCTCTCCAATAATTCGCTTTCACCGAGGCAATAGGCGAGATCGTGGTCACGGTGAACGAATAAAACCGGGCCAAACGTCTCTCGTCAGGCCGTGCTCTCTCCAATAATTCGCTTTCACCGAGGCAATAGGCGAGATCGTGGTCACGGTGAACGAGTAAAACGGCGCCAAACGTCTCTCGTCAGGCCGTGCTCTCTCCAATAATTCGCTTTCACCGAGGCAATAGGCGAGATCGTGGTCACGGTGAACGAATAAAACGGCGCCAAACGTCTCTCGTCAAACCGTGCTCTCTCCAATAATTCGCTTTCACCGAGGCAATAGGCGAGATCGTGGTCACGGTGAACGAATAAAACGGCGCCGAAAGTCTCTCGTCAGGCCGTGCTCTCTCCAATAATTCGCTTTCACCGAGGCATTAGGCGAGATCGTGGTCACGGTGAACGAATAAAACGGCGCCAAACGTCTCTCGTCAGGCCGTGCTCTCTCCAATAATTCGCTTTCACCGAGGCAATAGGCGAGATCGTGGTCACGGTGAACGAATAAAACCGCGCCAAACGTCTCTCGTCAGGCCGTGCTCTCTCCAATAATTCGCTTTCACCGAGGCAATAGGAGAGATCGTGGTCACGGTGAACGAATAAAACGGCGCCGAAAGTCTCTCGTCAGGCCGTGCTCTCTCCAATAATTCGCTTTCACCGAGGCAATAGGCGAGATCGTGGTCACGGTGAACGAGTAAAACGGCGCCAAACGTCTCTCGTCAGGCCGTGCTCTCTCCAATAATTCGCTTTCACCGAGGCAATAGGCGAGATCGTGGTCACGGTGAACGAATAAAACCGCGCCAAACGTCTCTCGTCAGGCCGTGCTCTCTCCAATAATTCGCTTTCACCGAGGCAATAGGCGAGATCGTGGTCACGGTGAACGAATAAAACGGCGCCAAACGTCTCTCGTCAGGCCGTGCTCTCTCCAATAATTCGCTTTCACCGAGGCAATAGGCGAGATCGTGGTCACGGTGAACGAATAAAACGGCGCCAAACGTCTCTCGTCAGGCCGTGCTCTCTCCAATAATTCGCTTTCACCGAGGCAATAAGCGAGATCGTGGTCACGGTGAACGAATAAAACCGCGCCAAACGTCTCTCGTCAGGCCGTGCTCTCTCCAATAATTCGCTTTCACCGAGGCAATAGGCGAGATCGTGGTCACGGTGAACGAGTAAAACGGCGCCAAACGTCTCTCGTCAGGCCGTGCTCTCTCCAATAATTCGCTTTCACCGAGGCAATAGGCGAGATCGTGGTCACGGTGAACGAATAAAACGGCGCCAAACGTCTCTCGTCAGGCCGTGCTCTCTCCAATAATTCGCTTTCACCGAGGCAATAGGCGAGATCGTGGTCACGGTGAACGAATAAAACCGCGCCAAACGTCTCTCGTCAGGCCGTGCTCTCTCCAATAATTCGCTTTCACCGAGGCAATAGGCGAGATCGTGGTCACGGTGAACGAATAAAACGGCGCCAAACGTCTCTCGTCAGGCCGTGCTCTCTCCAATAATTCGCTTTCACCGAGGCAATAGGCGAGATCGTGGTCACGGTGAACGAATAAAACGGCGCCAAACGTCTCTCGTCAGGCCGTGCTCTCTCATATAATTCGCTTTCACCGAGGCAATAGGCAAGATCGTGGTCACGGTGAACGAATAAAACCGCGCCAAACGTCTCTCGTCAGGCCGTGCTCTCTCCAATAATTCGCTTTCACCGAGGCAATAGGCGAGATCGTGGTCACGGTGAACGAGTAAAACGGCGCCAAACGTCTCTCGTCTGGCCGTGCTCTCTCCAATAATTCGCTTTCACCGAGGCAATAGGCGAGATCGTGGTCACGGTGAACGAATAAAACGGCGCCAAACGTCTCTCGTCAGGCCGTGCTCTCTCCAATAATTCGCTTTCACCGAGGCAATAGGCGAGATCGTGGTCACGGTGAAGGAATAAAACGGCGCCGAAAGTCTCTCGTCAGGCCGTGCTCTCTCCAATAATTCGCTTTCACCGAGGCAATAGGCGAGATCGTGGTCACGGTGAACGAATAAAACGGCGCCAAACGTCTCTCGTCAGGCCGTGCTCTCTCCAATAATTCGCTTTCACCGAGGCAATAGGCGAGATCGTGGTCACGGTGAACGAATAAAACCGCGCCAAACGTCTCTCGTCAGGCCGTGCTCTCTCCAATAATTCGCTTTCACCGAGGCAATAGGCGAGATCGTGGTCACGGTGAACGAATAAAACGGCGCCAAACGTCTCTCGTCAGGCCGTGGTCTCTCCAATAATTCGCTTTCACCGAGGCAATAGGCGAGATCGTGGTCACGGTGAACGAATAAAACGGCGCCAAACGTCTCTCGTCAGGCCGTGCTCTCTCCAATAATTCGCTTTCACCGAGGCAATAGGCGAGATCGTGGTCACGGTGAACGAATAAAACGGCGCCAAACGTCTCTCGTCAGGCCGTGCTCTCTCCAATAATTCGCTTTCACCGAGGCAATAGGCGAGATCGTGGTCACGGTGAACGAATAAAACCGCGCCGAACGTCTCTCGTCAGGCCGTGCTTACTCCAATAATTCGCTTTCACCGAGGCAATAGGCGAGATCGTGGTCACGGTGAACGAATAAAACCGCACCAAACGTCTCTCGTCAGGCCGTGCTCTCTCCAATAATTCGCTTTCACCGAGGCAATAGGCGAGATCGTGGTCAAGGTGAACGAATAAAACGGCGCCAAACGTCTCTCGTCAGGCCGTGCTCTCTCCAATAATTCGCTTTCACCGAGGCAATAGGCGAGATCGTGGTCACGGTGAACGAATAAAACCGCGCCAAACGTCTCTCGTCAGGCCGTGCTCTCTCCAATAATTCGCTTTCACCGAGGCAATAGGCGAGATCGTGGTCACGGTGAACGAATAAAACCGCGCCGAACGTCTCTCGTCAGGTCGTGCTCTCTCGAATAATTCGCTTTCACCGAGGCAATAGGCGAGATCGTGGTCACGGTGAACGAATAAAACCGCGCCAAACGTCTCTCGTCAGGCCGTGCTCTCTCCAATAATTCGCTTTCACCGAGGCAATAGGCGAGATCGTGGTCACGGTGAACGAATAAAACCGCGCCGAACGTCTCTCGTCAGGCCGTGCTTACTCCAATAATTCGCTTTCACCGAGGCAATAGGCGAGATCGTGGTCACGGTGAACGAATAAAACCGCGCCAAACGTCTCTCGTCAGGCCGTGCTCTCTCCAATAATTCGCTTTCACCGAGGCCATAGGCGAGATCGTGGTCACGGTGAACGAATAAAACGGCGCCAAACGTCTCTCGTCAGGCCGTGCTCTCTCCAATAATTCGCTTTCACCGAGGCAATAGGCGAGATCGTGGTCACGGTGAACGAATAAAACCGCGCCAAACGTCTCTCGTCAGGCCGTGCTCTCTCCAATAATGCGCTTTCACCGAGGCAATAGGCGAGATCGTGGTCACGGTGAACGAATAAAACCGCGCCAAACGTCTCTCGTCAGGCCGTGCTCTCTCCAATAATTCGCTTTCACCGAGGCAATAGGCGAGATCGTGGTCACGGTGAACGAATAAAACCGCGCCAAACGTCTCTCGTCAGGCCGTGCTCTCTCCAATAATTCGCTTTCACCGAGGCAATAGGCGAGATCGTGGTCACGGTGAACGAATAAAACGGCGCCAAACGTCTCTCGTCAGGCCGTGCTCTCTCCAATAATTCGCTTTCATCGAGGCAATAGGCGAGATTGTGGTCACGGTGAACGAAAAAAAACGCGCCGAACGTCTCTCGTCAGGCCGTGCTCTCTCCAATAATTCGCTTTCACCGAGGCAATAGGCGAGATCGTGGTCACGGTGAACGAATAAAACGGCGCCAAACGTCTCTCGTCAGGCCGTGCTCTCTCCAATAATTCGCTTTCACCGAGGCAATAGGCGAGATCGTGGTCATGGTGAACGAATAAAACCGCGCCAAACGTCTCTCGTCAGGCCGTGCTCTCTCCAATAATTCGCTTTCACCGAGGCAATAGGCGAGATCGTGGTCACGGTGAACGAATAAAACGGCGCCAAACGTCTCTCGTCAGGCCGTGCTCTCTCCAATAATTCGCTTTCACCGAGGCAATAGGCGAGATCGTGGTCACGGTGAACGAATAAAACCGCGCCAAACGTCTCTCGTCAGGCCGTGCTCTCTCCAATAATTCGCTTTCACCGAGGCAATAGGCGAGATCTTGGTCACGGTGAACGAATAAAACCGCGCCAAACGTCTCTCGTCAGGCCGTGCTCTCTGCAATAATTCGCTTTCACCGAGGCAATAGGCGAGATCGTGGTCACGGTGAACGAATAAAACCGCGCCAAACGTCTCTCGTCAGGCCGTGCTCTCTCCAATAATTCGCTTTCACCGAGGCAATAGGCGAGATCGTGGTCACGGTGAACGAATAAAACCGCGCCAAACGTCTCTCGTCAGGCCGTGCTCTCTCCAATAATTCGCTTTCACCGAGGCAATAGGCGAGATCGTGGTCACGGTGAACGAATAAAACCGCGCCAAACGTCTCTCGTCAGGCCGTGCTCTCTCCAATAATTCGCTTTCACCGAGGCAATAGGCGAGATCGTGGTCACGGTGAACGAATAAAACGGCGCCAAACGTCTCTCGTCAGGCCGTGCTCTCTCCAATAATTCGCTTTCACCGAGGCAAATAGGCGAGATCGTGGTCACGGTGAACGAATAAAACCGCGCCGAACGTCTCTCGTCAGGCCGTGCTCTCTCCAATAATTCGCTTTCACCGAGGCAATAGGCGAGATCGTGGTCACGGTGAACGAATAAAACCGCGCCAAACGTCTCTCGTCAGGCCGTGCTCTCTCCAATAATTCGCTTTCACCGAGGCAATAGGCGAGATCGCGGACACGGTGAACGAATAAAACCGCGCCGAACGTCTCTCGTCAGGCCGTGCTGTCTCCAATAATTCGCTTTCACCGAGGCAATAGGCGAGATCGTGGTCACGGTGAACGAATAATACGGCGCCAAACGTCTCTCGTCAGGCCGTGCTCTCTCCAATAATTCGCTTTCACCGAGGCAATAGGCGAGATCGTGGTCACGGTGAACGAATAAAACCGCGCCAAACGTCTCTCGTCAGGCCGTGCTCTCTCCAATAATTCGCTTTCACCGAGGCAATAGGCGAGATCGTGGTCACGGTGAACGAATAAAACCGCGCCAAACGTCTCTCGTCAGGCCGTGCTCTCTCCAATAATTCGCTTTCACCAAGGCAATAGGCGAGATCGTGGTCACGGTGAACGAATAAAACCGCGCCGAACGTCTCTCGTCAGGCCGTGCTCTCTCCAATAATTCGCTTTCACCGAGGCAATAGGCGAGATCGTGGTCACGGTGAACGAATAAAACGGCGCCAAACGTCTCTCATCAGGCCGTGCTCTCTCCAATAATTCGCTTTCACCGAGGCAATAGGCGAGATCGTGGTCACGGTGAACGAATAAAACCGCGCCAAACGTCTCTCGTCAGGCCGTGCTCTCTCCAATAATTCGCTTTCACCGAGGCAATAGGCGAGATCGTGGTCACGGTGAACGAATAAAACGGCGCCAAACGTCTCTCGTCAGGCCGTGCTCTCTCCAATAATTCGCATTCACCGAGGCAATAGGCGAGATCGTGGTCACGGTGAACGAATAAAACCGCGCCAAACGTCTCTCGTCAGGCCGTGCTCTCTGCAATAATTCGCTTTCACCGAGGCAATAGGCGAGATCGTGGTCACGGTGAACGAATAAAACCGCGCCAAACGTCTCTCGTCAGGCCGTGCTCTCTCCAATAATTCGCCTTCACCGAGGCAATAGGCGAGATCGTGGTCACGGTGAACGAATAAAACGGCGCCAAACGTCTCTCGTCAGGCCGTGCTCTCTCCAATAATTCGCTTTCACCGAGGCAATAGGCGAGATCGTGGTCACGGTGAACGAATAAAACGGCGCCAAACGTCTCTCGTCAGGCCGTGCTCTCTCCAATAATTCGCTTTCACCGAGGCAATAGGCGAGATCGTGGTCACGGTGAACGAATAAAACCGCGCCAAACGTCTCTCGTCAGGCCGTTCTCTCTCCAATAATTCGCTTTCACCGAGGCAATAGGCGAGATCGTGATCACGGTGAACGAATAAAACCGCGCCAAACGTCTCTCGTCAGGCCGTGCTCTCTCCAATAATTCGCTTTCACCGAGGCAATAGGCGAGATCGTGGTCACGGTGAACGAATAAAACGGCGCCAAACGTCTCTCGTCAGGCCGTGCTCTCTCCAATAATTCGCTTTCACCGAGGCAATAGGCGAGATCGTGGTCACGGTGAACGAATAAAACGGCGCCAAACGTCTCTCGTCAGGCCGTGCTCTCTCCAATAATTCGCTTTCACCTAGGCAATAGGCGAGATCGTGGTCACGGTGAACGAATAAAACCGCGCCAAACGTCTCTCGTCAGGCCGTGATCTCTCCAATAATTCGCTTTCACCGAGGCAATAGGCGAGATCGTGGTCACGGTGAACGAATAAAACGGCGCCAAACGTCTCTCGTCAGGCCGTGCTCTCTCCAATAATTCGCTTTCACCGAGGCAATACGCGAGATCGTGGTCACGGTGAACGAATAAAACCGCGCCAAACGTCTCTCGTCAGGCCGTGCTCTCTCCAATAATTCGCTTTCACCGAGGCAATAGGCGAGATCGTGGTCACGGTGAACGAATAAAACGGCGCCAAACGTCTCTCGTCAGGCCGTGCTCTCTCCAATAATTCGCTTTCACCGAGGCAATAGGCGAGATCGTGGTCACGGTGAACGAATAAAACGGCGCCAAACGTCTCTCGTCAGGCCGTGCTCCCTCCAATAATTCGCTTTCACCGAGGCAATAGGCGAGATCGTGGTCACGGTGAACGAATAAAACCGCGCCAAACGTCTCTCGTCAGGCCGTGCTCTCTCCAATAATTCCCTTTCACCGAGGCAATAGGCGAGACCGTGGTCACGGTGAACGAGTAAAACGGCGCCAAACGTCTCTCGTCAGGCCGTGCTCTCTCCAATAATTCGCTTT
The DNA here is from genome assembly GCF_016920785.2 of Ixodes scapularis. NCBI lineage: Eukaryota > Metazoa > Arthropoda > Arachnida > Ixodida > Ixodidae > Ixodes > Ixodes scapularis. The sequence goes on from NW_024610209.1 coordinate 158,922, forward strand.
CGCCGAGGCAATAGGCGAGATCGTGGTCACGGTGAACGAATAAAACGGCGCCAAACGTCTCTCGTCAGGCCGTGCTCTCTCCAATAATTCGCTTTCACCGAGGCAATAGGCGAGATCGTGGTCACGGTGAACGAATAAAACCGCGCCAAACGTCTCTCGTCAGGCCGTGCTCTCTCCAATAATTCGCTTTCACCGAGGCAATAGGCGAGATCGTGGTCACGGTGAACGAATAAAACGGCGCCAAACGTCTCTCGTCAGGCCGTGCTCTCTCCAATAATTCGCTTTCACCGAGGCAATAGGCGAGATCGTGGTCACGGTGAACGAATAAAACGGCGCCAAACGTCTCTCGTCAGGCCGTGCTCTCTCCAATAATTCGCTTTCACCGAGGCAATAGGCGAGATCGTGGTCACGGTGAACGAATAAAACCGCGCCAAACGTCTCTCGTCAGGCCGTGCTCTCTCCAATTATTCGCTTTCACCGAGGCAATAGGCGAGATCGTGGTCACGGTGAACGAGTAAAACGGCGCCAAACGTCTCTCGTCAGGCCGTGCTCTCTCCAATAATTCGCTTTCACCGAGGCAATAGGCGAGATCGTGGTCACGGTGAACGAATAAAACCGCGCCAAACGTCTCTCGTCAGGCCGTGCTCTCTCCAATAATTCGCTTTCACCGAGGCAATAGGCGAGATCGTGGTCACGGTGAACGAATAAAACGGTGCCAAACGTCTCTCGTCAGGCCGTGCTCTCTCCAATAATTCGCTTTCACCGAGGCAATAGGCGAGATCGTGGTCACGGTGAACGAATAAAACCGCGCCAAACGTCTCTCGTCAGGCCGTGCTCTCTCCAATAATTCGCTTTCACCGAGGCAATAGGCGAGATCGTGGTCACGGTGAACGAGTAAAACGGCGCCAAACGTCTCTCGTCAGGCCGTGCTCTCTCCAATAAGTCGCTTTCACCGAGGCAATAGGCGAGATCGTGGTCACGGTGAACGAATAAAACGGCGCCAAACGTCTCTCGTCAGGCCGTGCTCTCTCCAATAATTCGCTTTCACCGAGGCAATAGGCGAGATCGTGGTCACGGTGAACGAATAAAACCGCGCCAAACGTCTCTCGTCAGGCCGTGCTCTCTCCAATAATTCGCTTTCACCGAGGCAATAGGCGAGATCGTGGTCACGGTGAACGAATAAAACGGCGCCAAACGTCTCTCGTCAGGCCGTGCTCTCTCCAATAATTCGCTTTCACCGAGGCAATAGGCGAGATCGTGGTCACGGTGAACGAATAAAACGGCGCCAAACGTCTCTCGTCAGGCCGTGCTCTCTCCAATAATTCGCTTTCACCGAGGCAATAGGCGAGATCGTGGTCACGGTGAACGAATAAAACCGCGCCAAACGTCTCTCGTCAGGCCGTGCTCTCTCCAATAATTCGCTTTCACCAAGGCAATAGGCGAGATCGTGGTCACGGTGAACGAATAAAACCGCGCCGAACGTCTCTCGTCAGGCCGTGCTCTCTCCAATAATTCGCTTTCACCGAGGCAATAGGCGAGATCGTGGTCACGGTGAACGAATAAAACGGCGCCAAACGTCTCTCATCAGGCCGTGCTCTCTCCAATAATTCGCTTTCACCGAGGCAATAGGCGAGATCGTGGTCACGGTGAACGAATAAAACCGCGCCAAACGTCTCTCGTCAGGCCGTGCTCTCTCCAATAATTCGCTTTCACCGAGGCAATAGGCGAGATCGTGGTCACGGTGAACGAATAAAACGGCGCCAAACGTCTCTCGTCAGGCCGTGCTCTCTCCAATAATTCGCATTCACCGAGGCAATAGGCGAGATCGTGGTCACGGTGAACGAATAAAACCGCGCCAAACGTCTCTCGTCAGGCCGTGCTCTCTGCAATAATTCGCTTTCACCGAGGCAATAGGCGAGATCGTGGTCACGGTGAACGAATAAAACCGCGCCAAACGTCTCTCGTCAGGCCGTGCTCTCTCCAATAATTCGCCTTCACCGAGGCAATAGGCGAGATCGTGGTCACGGTGAACGAATAAAACGGCGCCAAACGTCTCTCGTCAGGCCGTGCTCTCTCCAATAATTCGCTTTCACCGAGGCAATAGGCGAGATCGTGGTCACGGTGAACGAATAAAACGGCGCCAAACGTCTCTCGTCAGGCCGTGCTCTCTCCAATAATTCGCTTTCACCGAGGCAATAGGCGAGATCGTGGTCAAGGTGAACGAATAAAACCGCGCCAAACGTCTCTCGTCAGGCCGTTCTCTCTCCAATAATTCGCTTTCACCGAGGCAATAGGCGAGATCGTGATCACGGTGAACGAATAAAACCGCGCCAAACGTCTCTCGTCAGGCCGTGCTCTCTCCAATAATTCGCTTTCACCGAGGCAATAGGCGAGATCGTGGTCACGGTGAACGAATAAAACGGCGCCAAACGTCTCTCGTCAGGCCGTGCTCTCTCCAATAATTCGCTTTCACCGAGGCAATAGGCGAGATCGTGGTCACGGTGAACGAATAAAACGGCGCCAAACGTCTCTCGTCAGGCCGTGCTCTCTCCAATAATTCGCTTTCACCTAGGCAATAGGCGAGATCGTGGTCACGGTGAACGAATAAAACCGCGCCAAACGTCTCTCGTCAGGCCGTGATCTCTCCAATAATTCGCTTTCACCGAGGCAATAGGCGAGATCGTGGTCACGGTGAACGAATAAAACGGCGCCAAACGTCTCTCGTCAGGCCGTGCTCTCTCCAATAATTCGCTTTCACCGAGGCAATACGCGAGATCGTGGTCACGGTGAACGAATAAAACCGCGCCAAACGTCTCTCGTCAGGCCGTGCTCTCTCCAATAATTCGCTTTCACCGAGGCAATAGGCGAGATCGTGGTCACGGTGAACGAATAAAACGGCGCCAAACGTCTCTCGTCAGGCCGTGCTCTCTCCAATAATTCGCTTTCACCGAGGCAATAGGCGAGATCGTGGTCACGGTGAACGAATAAAACGGCGCCAAACGTCTCTCGTCAGGCCGTGCTCCCTCCAATAATTCGCTTTCACCGAGGCAATAGGCGAGATCGTGGTCACGGTGAACGAATAAAACCGCGCCAAACGTCTCTCGTCAGGCCGTGCTCTCTCCAATAATTCCCTTTCACCGAGGCAATAGGCGAGACCGTGGTCACGGTGAACGAGTAAAACGGCGCCAAACGTCTCTCGTCAGGCCGTGCTCTCTCCAATAATTCGCTTTCGCCGAGGCAATAGGCGAGATCGTGGTCACGGTGAACGAATAAAACGGCGCCAAACGTCTCTCGTCAGGCCGTGCTCTCTCCAATAATTCGCTTTCACCGAGGCAATAGGCGAGATCGTGGTCACGGTGAACGAATAAAACCGCGCCAAACGTCTCTCGTCAGGCCGTGCTCTCTCCAATAATTCGCTTTCACCGAGGCAATAGGCGAGATCGTGGTCACGGTGAACGAATAAAACGGCGCCAAACGTCTCTCGTCAGGCCGTGCTCTCTCCAATAATTCGCTTTCACCGAGGCAATAGGCGAGATCGTGGTCACGGTGAACGAATAAAACGGCGCCAAACGTCTCTCGTCAGGCCGTGCTCTCTCCAATAATTCGCTTTCACCGAGGCAATAGGCGAGATCGTGGTCACGGTGAACGAATAAAACCGCGCCAAACGTCTCTCGTCAGGCCGTGCTCTCTCCAATTATTCGCTTTCACCGAGGCAATAGGCGAGATCGTGGTCACGGTGAACGAGTAAAACGGCGCCAAACGTCTCTCGTCAGGCCGTGCTCTCTCCAATAATTCGCTTTCACCGAGGCAATAGGCGAGATCGTGGTCACGGTGAACGAATAAAACCGCGCCAAACGTCTCTCGTCAGGCCGTGCTCTCTCCAATAATTCGCTTTCACCGAGGCAATAGGCGAGATCGTGGTCACGGTGAACGAGTAAAACGGCGCCAAACGTCTCTCGTCAGGCCGTGCTCTCTCCAATAAGTCGCTTTCACCGAGGCAATAGGCGAGATCGTGGTCACGGTGAACGAATAAAACGGCGCCAAACGTCTCTCGTCAGGCCGTGCTCTCTCCAATAATTCGCTTTCACCGAGGCAATAGGCGAGATCGTGGTCACGGTGAACGAATAAAACCGCGCCAAACGTCTCTCGTCAGGCCGTGCTCTCTCCAATAATTCGCTTTCACCGAGGCAATAGGCGAGATCGTGGTCACGGTGAACGAATAAAACGGCGCCAAACGTCTCTCGTCAGGCCGTGCTCTCTCCAATAATTCGCTTTCACCGAGGCAATAGGCGAGATCGTGGTCACGGTGAACGAATAAAACGGCGCCAAACGTCTCTCGTCAGGCCGTGCTCTCTCCAATAATTCGCTTTCACCGAGGCAATAGGCGAGATCGTGGTCACGGTGAACGAATAAAACCGCGCCAAACGTCTCTCGTCAGGCCGTGCTCTCTCCAATAATTCGCTTTCACCAAGGCAATAGGCGAGATCGTGGTCACGGTGAACGAATAAAACCGCGCCGAACGTCTCTCGTCAGGCCGTGCTCTCTCCAATAATTCGCTTTCACCGAGGCAATAGGCGAGATCGTGGTCACGGTGAACGAATAAAACGGCGCCAAACGTCTCTCATCAGGCCGTGCTCTCTCCAATAATTCGCTTTCACCGAGGCAATAGGCGAGATCGTGGTCACGGTGAACGAATAAAACCGCGCCAAACGTCTCTCGTCAGGCCGTGCTCTCTCCAATAATTCGCTTTCACCGAGGCAATAGGCGAGATCGTGGTCACGGTGAACGAATAAAACGGCGCCAAACGTCTCTCGTCAGGCCGTGCTCTCTCCAATAATTCGCATTCACCGAGGCAATAGGCGAGATCGTGGTCACGGTGAACGAATAAAACCGCGCCAAACGTCTCTCGTCAGGCCGTGCTCTCTGCAATAATTCGCTTTCACCGAGGCAATAGGCGAGATCGTGGTCACGGTGAACGAATAAAACCGCGCCAAACGTCTCTCGTCAGGCCGTGCTCTCTCCAATAATTCGCCTTCACCGAGGCAATAGGCGAGATCGTGGTCACGGTGAACGAATAAAACGGCGCCAAACGTCTCTCGTCAGGCCGTGCTCTCTCCAATAATTCGCTTTCACCGAGGCAATAGGCGAGATCGTGGTCACGGTGAACGAATAAAACGGCGCCAAACGTCTCTCGTCAGGCCGTGCTCTCTCCAATAATTCGCTTTCACCGAGGCAATAGGCGAGATCGTGGTCACGGTGAACGAATAAAACCGCGCCAAACGTCTCTCGTCAGGCCGTTCTCTCTCCAATAATTCGCTTTCACCGAGGCAATAGGCGAGATCGTGATCACGGTGAACGAATAAAACCGCGCCAAACGTCTCTCGTCAGGCCGTGCTCTCTCCAATAATTCGCTTTCACCGAGGCAATAGGCGAGATCGTGGTCACGGTGAACGAATAAAACGGCGCCAAACGTCTCTCGTCAGGCCGTGCTCTCTCCAATAATTCGCTTTCACCGAGGCAATAGGCGAGATCGTGGTCACGGTGAACGAATAAAACGGCGCCAAACGTCTCTCGTCAGGCCGTGCTCTCTCCAATAATTCGCTTTCACCTAGGCAATAGGCGAGATCGTGGTCACGGTGAACGAATAAAACCGCGCCAAACGTCTCTCGTCAGGCCGTGATCTCTCCAATAATTCGCTTTCACCGAGGCAATAGGCGAGATCGTGGTCACGGTGAACGAATAAAACGGCGCCAAACGTCTCTCGTCAGGCCGTGCTCTCTCCAATAATTCGCTTTCACCGAGGCAATACGCGAGATCGTGGTCACGGTGAACGAATAAAACCGCGCCAAACGTCTCTCGTCAGGCCGTGCTCTCTCCAATAATTCGCTTTCACCGAGGCAATAGGCGAGATCGTGGTCACGGTGAACGAATAAAACGGCGCCAAACGTCTCTCGTCAGGCCGTGCTCTCTCCAATAATTCGCTTTCACCGAGGCAATAGGCGAGATCGTGGTCACGGTGAACGAATAAAACGGCGCCAAACGTCTCTCGTCAGGCCGTGCTCCCTCCAATAATTCGCTTTCACCGAGGCAATAGGCGAGATCGTGGTCACGGTGAACGAATAAAACCGCGCCAAACGTCTCTCGTCAGGCCGTGCTCTCTCCAATAATTCCCTTTCACCGAGGCAATAGGCGAGACCGTGGTCACGGTGAACGAGTAAAACGGCGCCAAACGTCTCTCGTCAGGCCGTGCTCTCTCCAATAATTCGCTTTCGCCGAGGCAATAGGCGAGATCGTGGTCACGGTGAACGAATAAAACGGCGCCAAACGTCTCTCGTCAGGCCGTGCTCTCTCCAATAATTCGCTTTCACCGAGGCAATAGGCGAGATCGTGGTCACGGTGAACGAATAAAACCGCGCCAAACGTCTCTCGTCAGGCCGTGCTCTCTCCAATAATTCGCTTTCACCGAGGCAATAGGCGAGATCGTGGTCACGGTGAACGAATAAAACGGCGCCAAACGTCTCTCGTCAGGCCGTGCTCTCTCCAATAATTCGCTTTCACCGAGGCAATAGGCGAGATCGTGGTCACGGTGAACGAATAAAACGGCGCCAAACGTCTCTCGTCAGGCCGTGCTCTCTCCAATAATTCGCTTTCACCGAGGCAATAGGCGAGATCGTGGTCACGGTGAACGAATAAAACCGCGCCAAACGTCTCTCGTCAGGCCGTGCTCTCTCCAATTATTCGCTTTCACCGAGGCAATAGGCGAGATCGTGGTCACGGTGAACGAGTAAAACGGCGCCAAACGTCTCTCGTCAGGCCGTGCTCTCTCCAATAATTCGCTTTCACCGAGGCAATAGGCGAGATCGTGGTCACGGTGAACGAATAAAACCGCGCCAAACGTCTCTCGTCAGGCCGTGCTCTCTCCAATAATTCGCTTTCACCGAGGCAATAGGCGAGATCGTGGTCACGGTGAACGAATAAAACGGTGCCAAACGTCTCTCGTCAGGCCGTGCTCTCTCCAATAATTCGCTTTCACCGAGGCAATAGGCGAGATCGTGGTCACGGTGAACGAATAAAACCGCGCCAAACGTCTCTCGTCAGGCCGTGCTCTCTCCAATAATTCGCTTTCACCGAGGCAATAGGCGAGATCGTGGTCACGGTGAACGAGTAAAACGGCGCCAAACGTCTCTCGTCAGGCCGTGCTCTCTCCAATAAGTCGCTTTCACCGAGGCAATAGGCGAGATCGTGGTCACGGTGAACGAATAAAACGGCGCCAAACGTCTCTCGTCAGGCCGTGCTCTCTCCAATAATTCGCTTTCACCGAGGCAATAGGCGAGATCGTGGTCACGGTGAACGAATAAAACCGCGCCAAACGTCTCTCGTCAGGCCGTGCTCTCTCCAATAATTCGCTTTCACCGAGGCAATAGGCGAGATCGTGGTCACGGTGAACGAATAAAACGGCGCCAAACGTCTCTCGTCAGGCCGTGCTCTCTCCAATAATTCGCTTTCACCGAGGCAATAGGCGAGATCGTGGTCACGGTGAACGAATAAAACGGCGCCAAACGTCTCTCGTCAGGCCGTGCTCTCTCCAATAATTCGCTTTCACCGAGGCAATAGGCGAGATCGTGGTCACGGTGAACGAATAAAACCGCGCCAAACGTCTCTCGTCAGGCCGTGCTCTCTCCAATAATTCGCTTTCACCGAGGCAATAGGCGAGATCGTGGTCACGGTGAACGAGTAAAACGGCGCCAAACGTCTCTCGTCAGGCCGTGCTCTCTCCAATAATTCGCTTTCACCGAGGCAATAGGCGAGATCGTGGTCACGGTGAACGAATAAAACGGCGCCAAACGTCTCTCGTCAAACCGTGCTCTCTCCAATAATTCGCTTTCACCGAGGCAATAGGCGAGATCGTGGTCACGGTGAACGAATAAAACGGCGCCGAAAGTCTCTCGTCAGGCCGTGCTCTCTCCAATAATTCGCTTTCACCGAGGCATTAGGCGAGATCGTGGTCACGGTGAACGAATAAAACGGCGCCAAACGTCTCTCGTCAGGCCGTGCTCTCTCCAATAATTCGCTTTCACCGAGGCAATAGGCGAGATCGTGGTCACGGTGAACGAATAAAACCGCGCCAAACGTCTCTCGTCAGGCCGTGCTCTCTCCAATAATTCGCTTTCACCGAGGCAATAGGAGAGATCGTGGTCACGGTGAACGAATAAAACGGCGCCGAAAGTCTCTCGTCAGGCCGTGCTCTCTCCAATAATTCGCTTTCCACCGAGGCAATAGGCGAGATCGTGGTCACGGTGAACGAGTAAAACGGCGCCAAACGTCTCTCGTCAGGCCGTGCTCTCTCCAATAATTCGCTTTCACCGAGGCAATAGGCGAGATCGTGGTCACGGTGAACGAATAAAACCGCGCCAAACGTCTCTCGTCAGGCCGTGCTCTCTCCAATAATTCGCTTTCACCGAGGCAATAGGCGAGATCGTGGTCACGGTGAACGAATAAAACGGCGCCAAACGTCTCTCGTCAGGCCGTGCTCTCTCCAATAATTCGCTTTCACCGAGGCAATAGGCGAGATCGTGGTCACGGTGAACGAATAAAACGGCGCCAAACGTCTCTCGTCAGGCCGTGCTCTCTCCAATAATTCGCTTTCACCGAGGCAATAGGCGAGATCGTGGTCACGGTGAACGAATAAAACCGCGCCAAACGTCTCTCGTCAGGCCGTGCTCTCTCCAATAATTCGCTTTCACCGAGGCAATAGGCGAGATCGTGGTCACGGTGAACGAGTAAAACGGCGCCAAACGTCTCTCGTCAGGCCGTGCTCTCTCCAATAATTCGCTTTCACCGAGGCAATAGGCGAGATCGTGGTCACGGTGAACGAATAAAACGGCGCCAAACGTCTCTCGTCAGGCCGTGCTCTCTCCAATAATTCGCTTTCACCGAGGCAATAGGCGAGATCGTGGTCACGGTGAACGAATAAAACCGCGCCAAACGTCTCTCGTCAGGCCGTGCTCTCTCCAATAATTCGCTTTCACCGAGGCAATAGGCGAGATCGTGGTCACGGTGAACGAATAAAACGGCGCCAAACGTCTCTCGTCAGGCCGTGCTCTCTCCAATAATTCGCTTTCACCGAGGCAATAGGCGAGATCGTGGTCACGGTGAACGAATAAAACGGCGCCAAACGTCTCTCGTCAGGCCGTGCTCTCTCCAATAATTCGCTTTCACCGAGGCAATAGGCAAGATCGTGGTCACGGTGAACGAATAAAACCGCGCCAAACGTCTCTCGTCAGGCCGTGCTCTCTCCAATAATTCGCTTTCACCGAGGCAATAGGCGAGATCGTGGTCACGGTGAACGAGTAAAACGGCGCCAAACGTCTCTCGTCTGGCCGTGCTCTCTCCAATAATTCGCTTTCACCGAGGCAATAGGCGAGATCGTGGTCACGGTGAACGAATAAAACGGCGCCAAACGTCTCTCGTCAGGCCGTGCTCTCTCCAATAATTCGCTTTCACCGAGGCAATAGGCGAGATCGTGGTCACGGTGAAGGAATAAAACGGCGCCGAAAGTCTCTCGTCAGGCCGTGCTCTCTCCAATAATTCGCTTTCACCGAGGCAATAGGCGAGATCGTGGTCACGGTGAACGAATAAAACGGCGCCAAACGTCTCTCGTCAGGCCGTGCTCTCTCCAATAATTCGCTTTCACCGAGGCAATAGGCGAGATCGTGGTCACGGTGAACGAATAAAACCGCGCCAAACGTCTCTCGTCAGGCCGTGCTCTCTCCAATAATTCGCTTTCACCGAGGCAATAGGCGAGATCGTGGTCACGGTGAACGAATAAAACGGCGCCAAACGTCTCTCGTCAGGCCGTGCTCTCTCCAATAATTCGCTTTCACCGAGGCAATAGGCGAGATCGTGGTCACGGTGAACGAATAAAACGGCGCCAAACGTCTCTCGTCAGGCCGTGCTCTCTCCAATAATTCGCTTTCACCGAGGCAATAGGCGAGATCGTGGTCACGGTGAACGAATAAAACGGCGCCAAACGTCTCTCGTCAGGCCGTGCTCTCTCCAATAATTCGCTTTCACCGAGGCAATAGGCGAGATCGTGGTCACGGTGAACGAATAAAACCGCGCCGAACGTCTCTCGTCAGGCCGTGCTTACTCCAATAATTCGCTTTCACCGAGGCAATAGGCGAGATCGTGGTCACGGTGAACGAATAAAACCGCACCAAACGTCTCTCGTCAGGCCGTGCTCTCTCCAATAATTCGCTTTCACCGAGGCAATAGGCGAGATCGTGGTCAAGGTGAACGAATAAAACGGCGCCAAACGTCTCTCGTCAGGCCGTGCTCTCTCCAATAATTCGCTTTCACCGAGGCAATAGGCGAGATCGTGGTCACGGTGAACGAATAAAACCGCGCCAAACGTCTCTCGTCAGGCCGTGCTCTCTCCAATAATTCGCTTTCACCGAGGCAATAGGCGAGATCGTGGTCACGGTGAACGAATAAAACCGCGCCGAACGTCTCTCGTCAGGTCGTGCTCTCTCGAATAATTCGCTTTCACCGAGGCAATAGGCGAGATCGTGGTCACGGTGAACGAATAAAACCGCGCCAAACGTCTCTCGTCAGGCCGTGCTCTCTCCAATAATTCGCTTTCACCGAGGCAATAGGCGAGATCGTGGTCACGGTGAACGAATAAAACCGCGCCGAACGTCTCTCGTCAGGCCGTGCTTACTCCAATAATTCGCTTTCACCGAGGCAATAGGCGAGATCGTGGTCACGGTGAACGAATAAAACCGCGCCAAACGTCTCTCGTCAGGCCGTGCTCTCTCCAATAATTCGCTTTCACCGAGGCCATAGGCGAGATCGTGGTCACGGTGAACGAATAAAACGGCGCCAAACGTCTCTCGTCAGGCCGTGCTCTCTCCAATAATTCGCTTTCACCGAGGCAATAGGCGAGATCGTGGTCACGGTGAACGAATAAAACCGCGCCAAACGTCTCTCGTCAGGCCGTGCTCTCTCCAATAATGCGCTTTCACCGAGGCAATAGGCGAGATCGTGGTCACGGTGAACGAATAAAACCGCGCCAAACGTCTCTCGTCAGGCCGTGCTCTCTCCAATAATTCGCTTTCACCGAGGCAATAGGCGAGATCGTGGTCATGGTGAACGAATAAAACCGCGCCAAACGTCTCTCGTCAGGCCGTGCTCTCTCCAATAATTCGCTTTCACCGAGGCAATAGGCGAGAGATCGTGGTCACGGTGAACGAATAAAACCGCGCCAAACGTCTCTCGTCAGGCCGTGCTCTCTCCAATAATTCGCTTTCACCGAGGCAATAGGCGAGATCGTGGTCACGGTGAACGAATAAAACGGCGCCGAAAGTCTCTCGTCAGGCCGTGCTCTCTCCAATAATTCGCTTTCACCGAGGCATTAGGCGAGATCGTGGTCACGGTGAACGAATAAAACGGCGCCAAACGTCTCTCGTCAGGCCGTGCTCTCTCCAATAATTCGCTTTCACCGAGGCAATAGGCGAGATCGTGGTCACGGTGAACGAATAAAACCGCGCCAAACGTCTCTCGTCAGGCCGTGCTCTCTCCAATAATTCGCTTTCACCGAGGCAATAGGAGAGATCGTGGTCACGGTGAACGAATAAAACGGCGCCGAAAGTCTCTCGTCAGGCCGTGCTCTCTCCAATAATTCGCTTTCACCGAGGCAATAGGCGAGATCGTGGTCACGGTGAACGAGTAAAACGGCGCCAAACGTCTCTCGTCAGGCCGTGCTCTCTCCAATAATTCGCTTTCACCGAGGCAATAGGCGAGATCGTGGTCACGGTGAACGAATAAAACCGCGCCAAACGTCTCTCGTCAGGCCGTGCTCTCTCCAATAATTCGCTTTCACCGAGGCAATAGGCGAGATCGTGGTCACGGTGAACGAATAAAACGGCGCCAAACGTCTCTCGTCAGGCCGTGCTCTCTCCAATAATTCGCTTTCACCGAGGCAATAGGCGAGATCGTGGTCACGGTGAACGAATAAAACGGCGCCAAACGTCTCTCGTCAGGCCGTGCTCTCTCCAATAATTCGCTTTCACCGAGGCAATAGGCGAGATCGTGGTCACGGTGAACGAATAAAACCGCGCCAAACGTCTCTCGTCAGGCCGTGCTCTCTCCAATAATTCGCTTTCACCGAGGCAATAGGCGAGATCGTGGTCACGGTGAACGAGTAAAACGGCGCCAAACGTCTCTCGTCAGGCCGTGCTCTCTCCAATAATTCGCTTTCACCGAGGCAATAGGCGAGATCGTGGTCACGGTGAACGAATAAAACGGCGCCAAACGTCTCTCGTCAGGCCGTGCTCTCTCCAATAATTCGCTTTCACCGAGGCAATAGGCGAGATCGTGGTCACGGTGAACGAATAAAACCGCGCCAAACGTCTCTCGTCAGGCCGTGCTCTCTCCAATAATTCGCTTTCACCGAGGCAATAGGCGAGATCGTGGTCACGGTGAACGAATAAAACGGCGCCAAACGTCTCTCGTCAGGCCGTGCTCTCTCCAATAATTCGCTTTCACCGAGGCAATAGGCGAGATCGTGGTCACGGTGAACGAATAAAACGGCGCCAAACGTCTCTCGTCAGGCCGTGCTCTCTCCAATAATTCGCTTTCACCGAGGCAATAGGCAAGATCGTGGTCACGGTGAACGAATAAAACCGCGCCAAACGTCTCTCGTCAGGCCGTGCTCTCTCCAATAATTCGCTTTCACCGAGGCAATAGGCGAGATCGTGGTCACGGTGAACGAGTAAAACGGCGCCAAACGTCTCTCGTCTGGCCGTGCTCTCTCCAATAATTCGCTTTCACCGAGGCAATAGGCGAGATCGTGGTCACGGTGAACGAATAAAACGGCGCCAAACGTCTCTCGTCAGGCCGTGCTCTCTCCAATAATTCGCTTTCACCGAGGCAATAGGCGAGATCGTGGTCACGGTGAAGGAATAAAACGGCGCCGAAAGTCTCTCGTCAGGCCGTGCTCTCTCCAATAATTCGCTTTCACCGAGGCAATAGGCGAGATCGTGGTCACGGTGAACGAATAAAACGGCGCCAAACGTCTCTCGTCAGGCCGTGCTCTCTCCAATAATTCGCTTTCACCGAGGCAATAGGCGAGATCGTGGTCACGGTGAACGAATAAAACCGCGCCAAACGTCTCTCGTCAGGCCGTGCTCTCTCCAATAATTCGCTTTCACCGAGGCAATAGGCGAGATCGTGGTCACGGTGAACGAATAAAACGGCGCCAAACGTCTCTCGTCAGGCCGTGCTCTCTCCAATAATTCGCTTTCACCGAGGCAATAGGCGAGATCGTGGTCACGGTGAACGAATAAAACGGCGCCAAACGTCTCTCGTCAGGCCGTGCTCTCTCCAATAATTCGCTTTCACCGAGGCAATAGGCGAGATCGTGGTCACGGTGAACGAATAAAACGGCGCCAAACGTCTCTCGTCAGGCCGTGCTCTCTCCAATAATTCGCTTTCACCGAGGCAATAGGCGAGATCGTGGTCACGGTGAACGAATAAAACCGCGCCGAACGTCTCTCGTCAGGCCGTGCTTACTCCAATAATTCGCTTTCACCGAGGCAATAGGCGAGATCGTGGTCACGGTGAACGAATAAAACCGCACCAAACGTCTCTCGTCAGGCCGTGCTCTCTCCAATAATTCGCTTTCACCGAGGCAATAGGCGAGATCGTGGTCAAGGTGAACGAATAAAACGGCGCCAAACGTCTCTCGTCAGGCCGTGCTCTCTCCAATAATTCGCTTTCACCGAGGCAATAGGCGAGATCGTGGTCACGGTGAACGAATAAAACCGCGCCAAACGTCTCTCGTCAGGCCGTGCTCTCTCCAATAATTCGCTTTCACCGAGGCAATAGGCGAGATCGTGGTCACGGTGAACGAATAAAACCGCGCCGAACGTCTCTCGTCAGGTCGTGCTCTCTCGAATAATTCGCTTTCACCGAGGCAATAGGCGAGATCGTGGTCACGGTGAACGAATAAAACCGCGCCAAACGTCTCTCGTCAGGCCGTGCTCTCTCCAATAATTCGCTTTCACCGAGGCAATAGGCGAGATCGTGGTCACGGTGAACGAATAAAACCGCGCCGAACGTCTCTCGTCAGGCCGTGCTTACTCCAATAATTCGCTTTCACCGAGGCAATAGGCGAGATCGTGGTCACGGTGAACGAATAAAACCGCGCCAAACGTCTCTCGTCAGGCCGTGCTCTCTCCAATAATTCGCTTTCACCGAGGCCATAGGCGAGATCGTGGTCACGGTGAACGAATAAAACGGCGCCAAACGTCTCTCGTCAGGCCGTGCTCTCTCCAATAATTCGCTTTCACCGAGGCAATAGGCGAGATCGTGGTCACGGTGAACGAATAAAACCGCGCCAAACGTCTCTCGTCAGGCCGTGCTCTCTCCAATAATGCGCTTTCACCGAGGCAATAGGCGAGATCGTGGTCACGGTGAACGAATAAAACCGCGCCAAACGTCTCTCGTCAGGCCGTGCTCTCTCCAATAATTCGCTTTCACCGAGGCAATAGGCGAGATCGTGGTCATGGTGAACGAATAAAACCGCGCCAAACGTCTCTCGTCAGGCCGTGCTCTCTCCAATAATTCGCTTTCACCGAGGCAATAGGCGAGATCGTGGTCACGGTGAACGAATAAAACCGCGCCAAACGTCTCTCGTCAGGCCGTGCTCTCTCCAATAATTCGCTTTCACCGAGGCAATAGGCGAGATCTTGGTCACGGTGAACGAATAAAACCGCGCCAAACGTCTCTCGTCAGGCTGTGCTCTCTCCAATAATTCGCTTTCACCGAGGCAATAGGCGAGATCGTGGTCACGGTGAACGAATAAAACCGCGCCAAACGTCTCTCGTCAGGCCGTGCTCTCTCCAATAATTCGCTTTCACCGAGGCAATAGGCGAGATCGTGGTCACGGTGAACGAATAAAACCGCGCCAAACGTCTCTCGTCAGGCCGTGCTCTCTCCAATAATTCGCTTTCACCGAGGCAATAGGCGAGATCGTGGTCACGGTGAACGAATAAAACCGCGCCAAACGTCTCTCGTCAGGCCGTGCTCTCTCCAATAATTCGCTTTCACCAAGGCAATAGGCAAGATCGTGGTCACGGTGAACGAATAAAACCGCGCCGAACGTCTCTCGTCAGGCCGTGCTCTCTCCAATAATTCGCTTTCACCGAGGCAATAGGCGAGATCGTGGTCACGGTGAACGAATAAAACGGCGCCAAACGTCTCTCATCAGGCCGTGCTCTCTCCAATAATTCGCTTTCACCGAGGCAATAGGCGAGATCGTGGTCACGGTGAACGAATAAAACCGCGCCAAACGTCTCTCGTCAGGCCGTGCTCTCTCCAATAATTCGCTTTCACCGAGGCAATAGGCGAGATCGTGGTCACGGTGAACGAATAAAACGGCGCCAAACGTCTCTCGTCAGGCCGTGCTCTCTCCAATAATTCGCATTCACCGAGGCAATAGGCGAGATCGTGGTCACGGTGAACGAATAAAACCGCGCCAAACGTCTCTCGTCAGGCCGTGCTCTCTGCAATAATTCGCTTTCACCGAGGCAATAGGCGAGATCGTGGTCACGGTGAACGAATAAAACCGCGCCAAACGTCTCTCGTCAGGCCGTGCTTTCTCCAATAATTCGCTTTCACCGAGGCAATAGGCGAGATCGTGGTCACGGTGAACGAATAAAACCGCGCCGAACGTCTCTCGTCAGGCCGTGCTTACTCCAATAATTCGCTTTCACCGAGGCAATAGGCGAGATCGTGGTCACGGTGAACGAATAAAACCGCGCCAAACGTCTCTCGTCAGGCCGTGCTCTCTCCAATAATTCGCTTTCACCGAGGCAATAGGCGAGATCGTGGTCACGGTGAACGAATAAAACGGCGCCAAACGTCTCTCGTCAGGCCGTGCTCTCTCCAATAATTCGCTTTCACCGAGGCAATAGCCGAGATCGTGGTCACGGTGAACGAATAAAACCGCGCCAAACGTCTCTCGTCAGGCCGTGCTCTCTCCAATAATTCGCTTTCACCGAGGCAATAGGCGAGATCGTGGTCACGGTGAACGAATAAAACGGCGCCAAACGTCTCTCGTCAGGCCGTGCTCTCTCCAATAATTCGCTTTCACCGAGGCAATAGCCGAGATCGTGGTCACGGTGAACGAATAAAACCGCGCCAAACGTCTCTCGTCAGGCCGTGCTCTCTCCAATAATTCGCTTTCACCGAGGCAATAGGCGAGATCGTGGTCACGGTGAACGAATAAAACGGCGCCAAACGTCTCTCGTCAGGCCGTGCTCTCTCCAATAATTCGCTTTCACCGAGGCAATAGGCGAGATCGTGGTCACGGTGAACGAATAAAACCGCGCCAAACGTCTCTCGTCAGGCCGTGCTCTCTCCAATAATTCGCTTTCACCGAGGCAATAGGCGAGATCGTGGTCACGGTGAACGAATAAAACCGCGCCAAACGTCTCTCGTCAGGCCGTGCTCTCTCCAATAATTCGCTTTCACCGAGGCAATAGGCGAGATCGTGGTCACGGTGAACGAATAAAACCGCGCCGAACGTCTCTCGTCAGGCCGTGCTCTCTCCAATAATTCGCTTTCACCGAGGCAATAGGCGAGATCGTGGTCACGGTGAACGAATAAAACGGCGCCAAACGTCTCTCATCAGGCCGTGCTCTCTCCAATAATTCGCTTTCACCGAGGCAATAGGCGAGATCGTGGTCACGGTGAACGAATAAAACCGCGCCAAACGTCTCTCGTCAGGCCGTGCTCTCTCCAATAATTCGCTTTCACCGAGGCAATAGGCGAGATCGTGGTCACGGTGAACGAATAAAACGGCGCCAAACGTCTCTCGTCAGGCCGTGCTCTCTCCAATAATTCGCTTTCACCGAGGCAATAGGCGAGATCGTGGTCACGGTGAACGAATAAAACCGCGCCAAACGTCTCTCGTCAGGCCGTGCTCTCTGCAATAATTCGCTTTCACCGAGGCAATAGGCGAGATCGTGGTCACGGTGAACGAATAAAACCGCGCCAAACGTCTCTCGTCAGGCCGTGCTCTCTCCAATAATTCGCTTTCACCGAGGCAATAGGCGAGATCGTGGTCACGGTGAACGAATAAAACCGCGCCGAACGTCTCTCGTCAGGCCGTGCTTACTCCAATAATTCGCTTTCACCGAGGCAATAGGCGAGATCGTGGTCACGGTGAACGAATAAAACCGCGCCAAACGTCTCTCGTCAGGCCGTGCTCTCTCCAATAATTCGCTTTCACCGAGGCAATAGGCGAGATCGTGGTCACGGTGAACGAATAAAACGGCGCCAAACGTCTCTCGTCAGGCCGTGCTCTCTCCAATAATTCGCTTTCACCGAGGCAATAGCCGAGATCGTGGTCACGGTGAACGAATAAAACCGCGCCAAACGTCTCTCGTCAGGCCGTGCTCTCTCCAATAATTCGCTTTCACCGAGGCAATAGGCGAGATCGTGGTCACGGTGAACGAATAAAACGGCGCCAAACGTCTCTCGTCAGGCCGTGCTCTCTCCAATAATTCGCTTTCACCGAGGCAATAGCCGAGATCGTGGTCACGGTGAACGAATAAAACCGCGCCAAACGTCTCTCGTCAGGCCGTGCTCTCTCCAATAATTCGCTTTCACCGAGGCAATAGGCGAGATCGTGGTCACGGTGAACGAATAAAACCGCGCCAAACGTCTCTCGTCAGGCCGTGCTCTCTCCAATAATTCGCTTTCACCGAGGCAATAGGCGAGATCGTGGTCACGGTGAACGAATAAAACCGCGCCAAACGTCTCTCGTCAGGCCGTGCTCTCTCCAATAATTCGCTTTCACCGAGGCAATAGGCGAGATCGTGGTCACGGTGAACGAATAAAACCGCACCAAACGTCTCTCGTCAGGCCGTGCTCTCTCCAATAATTCGCTTTCACCGAGGCAATAGGCGAGATCGTGGTCACGGTGAACGAATAAAACCGCGCCAAACGTCTCTCGTCAGGCCGTGCTCTCTCCAATAATTCGCTTTCACCGAGGCAATAGGCGAGATCGTGGTCACGGTGAACGAATAAAACCGCGCCAAACGTCTCTCGTCAGGCCGTGCTCTCTCCAATAATTCGCTTTCACCGAGGCAATAGCCGAGATCGTGGTCACGGTGAACGAATAAAACCGCGCCAAACGTCTCTCGTCAGGCCGTGCTCTCTCCAATAATTCGCTTTCACCGAGGCAATAGGCGAGATCGTGGTCACGGTGAACGAATAAAACGGCGCCAAACGTCTCTCGTCAGGCCGTGCTCTCTCCAATAATTCGCTTTCACCGAGGCAATAGCCGAGATCGTGGTCACGGTGAACGAATAAAACCGCGCCAAACGTCTCTCGTCAGGCCGTGCTCTCTCCAATAATTCGCTTTCACCGAGGCAATAGGCGAGATCGTGGTCACGGTGAACGAATAAAACGGCGCCAAACGTCTCTCGTCAGGCCGTGCTCTCTCCAATAATTCGCTTTCACCGAGGCAATAGCCGAGATCGTGGTCACGGTGAACGAATAAAACCGCGCCAAACGTCTCTCGTCAGGCCGTGCTCTCTCCAATAATTCGCTTTCACCGAGGCAATAGGCGAGATCGTGGTCACGGTGAACGAATACAACGGCGCCAAACGTCTCTCGTCAGGCCGTGCTCTCTCCAATAATTCGCTTTCACCGAGGCAATAGCCGAGATCGTGGTCACGGTGAACGAATAAAACCGCGCCAAACGTCTCTCGTCAGGCCGTGCTCTCTCCAATAATTCGCTTTCACCGAGGCAATAGGCGAGATCGTGGTCACGGTGAGCGAATAAAACCGCGCGAAACGTCTCTCGTCAGGCCGTGCTCTCTCCAATAATTCGCTTTCACCGAGGCAATAGGCGAGATCGTGGTCACGGTGAACGAATAAAACGGCGCCAAACGTCTTTCGTCAGGCCGTGCTCTCTCCAATAATTCGCTTTCACCGAGGCAATAGCCGAGATCGTGGTCACGGTGAACGAATAAAACCGCGCCAAACGTCTCTCGTCAGGCCGTGCTCTCTCCAATAATTCGCTTTCACCGAGGCAATAGGCGAGATCGTGGTCACGGTGAACGAATAAAACCGCGCCAAACGTCTCTCGTCAGGCCGTGCTCTCTCCAATAATTCGCTTTCACCGAGGCAATAGGCGAGATCGTGGTCACGGTGAACGAATAAAACGGCGCCAAACGTCTCTCGTCAGGCCGTGCTCTCTCCAATAATTCGCTTTCACCGAGGCAATAGGCGAGATCGTGGTCACGGTGAACGAATAAAACGGCGCCAAACGTCTCTCGTCAGGCCGTGCTCTCTCCAATAATTCGCTTTCACCGAGGCAATAGCCGAGATCGTGGTCACGGTGAACGAATAAAACCGCGCCAAACGTCTCTCGTCAGGCCGTGCTCTCTCCAATAATTCGCTTTCACCGAGGCAATAGGCGAGATCGTGGTCACGGTGAACGAATAAAACCGCGCCGAACGTCTCTCGTCAGGCCGTGCTCTCTCCAATAATTCGCTTTCACCGAGGCAATAGCCGAGATCGTGGTCACGGTGAACGAATAAAATGGCACCAAACGTCTCTCGTCAGGCCGTGCTCTCTCCAATAATTCGCTTTCACCGAGGCAATAGCCGAGATCGTGGTCACGGTGAACGAATAAAATGGCACCAAACGTCTCTCGTCAGGCCGTGCTCTCTCCAATAATTCGCTTTCACCGAGGCAATAGCCGAGATCGAGGTCACGGTGAACGAATAAAATGGCACCAAACGTCTCTCGTCAGGCCGTGTTCTCTCCAATAATTCGCTTTCACCGAGGCAATAGCCGAGATCGTGGTCACGGTGAACGAATAAAACCGCGCCAAACGTCTCTCGTCAGGCCGTGCTCTTTCCAATAATTCGCTTTCACCGAGGCAATAGGCGAGATCGTGGTCACGGTGAACGAATAAAACCGCGCCAAACGTCTCTCGTCAGGCCGTGCTCTCTGCAATAATTCGCTTTCACCGAGGCAATAGGCGAGATCGTGGTCACGGTGAACGAATAAAACCGCGCCAAACGTCTCTCGTCAGGCCGTGCTCTCTCCAATAATTCGCTTTCACCGAGGCAATAGGCGAGATCGTGGTCACGGTGAACGAATAAAACCGCGCCGAACGTCTCTCGTCAGGCCGTGCTTACTCCAATAATTCGCTTTCACCGAGGCAATAGGCGAGATCGTGGTCACGGTGAACGAATAAAACCGCGCCAAACGTCTCTCGTCAGGCCGTGCTCTCTCCAATAATTCGCTTTCACCGAGGCAATAGGCGAGATCGTGGTCACGGTGAACGAATAAAACGGCGCCAAACGTCTCTCGTCAGGCCGTGCTCTCTCCAATAATTCGCTTTCACCGAGGCAATAGCCGAGATCGTGGTCACGGTGAACGAATAAAACCGCGCCAAACGTCTCTCGTCAGGCCGTGCTCTCTCCAATATTCGCTTTCACCGAGGCAATAGGCGAGATCGTGGTCACGGTGAACGAATAAAACGGCGCCAAACGTCTCTCGTCAGGCCGTGCTCTCTCCAATAATTCGCTTTCACCGAGGCAATAGCCGAGATCGTGGTCACGGTGAACGAATAAAACCGCGCCAAACGTCTCTCGTCAGGCCGTGCTCTCTCCAATAATTCGCTTTCACCGAGGCAATAGGCGAGATCGTGGTCACGGTGAACGAATAAAACCGCGCCAAACGTCTCTCGTCAGGCCGTGCTCTCTCCAATAATTCGCTTTCACCGAGGCAATAGGCGAGATCGTGGTCACGGTGAACGAATAAAACCGCGCCAAACGTCTCTCGTCAGGCCGTGCTCTCTCCAATAATTCGCTTTCACCGAGGCAATAGGCGAGATCGTGGTCACGGTGAACGAATAAAACCGCGCCAAACGTCTCTCGTCAGGCCGTGCTCTCTCCAATAATTCGCTTTCACCGTGGCAATAGGCGAGATCGTGGTCACGGTGAACGAATAAAACCGCGCCAAACGTCTCTCGTCAGGCCGTGCTCTCTCCAATAATTCGCTTTCACCGAGGCAATAGGCGAGATCGTGGTCACGGTGAACGAATAAAACCGCGCCAAACGTCTCTCGTCAGGCCGTGCTCTCTCCAATAATTCGCTTTCACCGAGGCAATAGCCGAGATCGTGGTCACGGTGAACGAATAAAACCGCGCCAAACGTCTCTCGTCAGGCCGTGCTCTCTCCAATAATTCGCTTTCACCGAGGCAATAGGCGAGATCGTGGTCACGGTGAACGAATAAAACGGCGCCAAACGTCTCTCGTCAGGCCGTGCTCTCTCCAATAATTCGCTTTCACCGAGGCAATAGCCGAGATCGTGGTCACGGTGAACGAATAAAACCGCGCCAAACGTCTCTCGTCAGGCCGTGCTCTCTCCAATAATTCGCTTTCACCGAGGCAATAGGCGAGATCGTGGTCACGGTGAACGAATAAAACGGCGCCAAACGTCTCTCGTCAGGCCGTGCTCTCTCCAATAATTCGCTTTCACCGAGGCAATAGCCGAGATCGTGGTCACGGTGAACGAATAAAACCGCGCCAAACGTCTCTCGTCAGGCCGTGCTCTCTCCAATAATTCGCTTTCACCGAGGCAATAGGCGAGATCGTGGTCACGGTGAACGAATACAACGGCGCCAAACGTCTCTCGTCAGGCCGTGCTCTCTCCAATAATTCGCTTTCACCGAGGCAATAGCCGAGATCGTGGTCACGGTGAACGAATAAAACCGCGCCAAACGTCTCTCGTCAGGCCGTGCTCTCTCCAATAATTCGCTTTCACCGAGGCAATAGGCGAGATCGTGGTCACGGTGAGCGAATAAAACCGCGCGAAACGTCTCTCGTCAGGCCGTGCTCTCTCCAATAATTCGCTTTCACCGAGGCAATAGGCGAGATCGTGGTCACGGTGAACGAATAAAACGGCGCCAAACGTCTTTCGTCAGGCCGTGCTCTCTCCAATAATTCGCTTTCACCGAGGCAATAGCCGAGATCGTGGTCACGGTGAACGAATAAAACCGCGCCAAACGTCTCTCGTCAGGCCGTGCTCTCTCCAATAATTCGCTTTCACCGAGGCAATAGGCGAGATCGTGGTCACGGTGAACGAATAAAACCGCGCCAAACGTCTCTCGTCAGGCCGTGCTCTCTCCAATAATTCGCTTTCACCGAGGCAATAGGCGAGATCGTGGTCACGGTGAACGAATAAAACGGCGCCAAACGTCTCTCGTCAGGCCGTGCTCTCTCCAATAATTCGCTTTCACCGAGGCAATAGGCGAGATCGTGGTCACGGTGAACGAATAAAACGGCGCCAAACGTCTCTCGTCAGGCCGTGCTCTCTCCAATAATTCGCTTTCACCGAGGCAATAGCCGAGATCGTGGTCACGGTGAACGAATAAAACCGCGCCAAACGTCTCTCGTCAGGCCGTGCTCTCTCCAATAATTCGCTTTCACCGAGGCAATAGGCGAGATCGTGGTCACGGTGAACGAATAAAACCGCGCCGAACGTCTCTCGTCAGGCCGTGCTCTCTCCAATAATTCGCTTTCACCGAGGCAATAGCCGAGATCGTGGTCACGGTGAACGAATAAAATGGCACCAAACGTCTCTCGTCAGGCCGTGCTCTCTCCAATAATTCGCTTTCACCGAGGCAATAGCCGAGATCGTGGTCACGGTGAACGAATAAAATGGCACCAAACGTCTCTCGTCAGGCCGTGCTCTCTCCAATAATTCGCTTTCACCGAGGCAATAGCCGAGATCGTGGTCACGGTGAACGAATAAAATGGCACCAAACGTCTCTCGTCAGGCCGTGTTCTCTCCAATAATTCGCTTTCACCGAGGCAATAGCCGAGATCGTGGTCACGGTGAACGAATAAAACCGCGCCAAACGTCTCTCGTCAGGCCGTGCTCTTTCCAATAATTCGCTTTCACCGAGGCAATAGGCGAGATCGTGGTCACGGTGAACGAATAAAACGGCGCCAAACGTCTCTCGTCAGGCCGTGCTCTCTCCAATAATTCGCTTTCACCGAGGCAATAGCCGAGATCATGGTCACGGTGAACGAATAAAACCGCGCCAAACGTCTCTCGTCAGGCCGTGCTCTCCCAATAATTCGCTTTCACCGAGGCAATAGCCGAGATCGTGGTCACGGTGAACGAATAAAACGGCGCCGAACGTCTCTCGTCAGGCCGTGCTCTCTCCAATAATTCGCTTTCACCGAGGCAATAGCCGAGATCGTGGTCACGGTGAACGAATAAAACCGCGCCAAACGTCACTCGTCAGGCCGTGCTCTCTCCAATAATTCGCTTTCACCGAGGCAATAGGCGAGATCGTGGTCACGGTGAACGAATAAAACCGCGCCGAACGTCTCTCGTCAGGCCGTGCTCTCTCCAATAATTCGCTTTCACCGAGGCAATAGCCGAGATCGTGGTCACGGTGAACGAATAAAATGGCACCAAACGTCTCTCGTCAGGCCGTGCTCTCTCCAATAATTCGCTTTCACCGAGGCAATAGCCGAGATCGTGGTCACGGTGAACGAATAAAATGGCACCAAACGTCTCTCGTCAGGCCGTGCTCTCTCCAATAATTCGCTTTCACCGAGGCAATAGCCGAGATCGTGGTCACGGTGAACGAATAAAATGGCACCAAACGTCTCTCGTCAGGCCGTGCTCTCTCCAATAATTGCTTTCACCGAGGCAATAGCCGAGATCGTGGTCACGGTGAACGAATAAAACCGCGCCAAACGTCTCTCGTCAGGCCGTGCTCTCTCCAATAATTCGCTTTCACCGAGGCAATAGGCGAGATCGTGGTCACGGTGAACGAATAAAACGGCGCCAAACGTCTCTCGTCAGGCCGTGCTCTCTCCAATAATTCGCTTTCACCGAGGCAATAGCCGAGATCGTGGTCACGGTGAACGAATAAAACCGCGCCAAACGTCTCTCGTCAGGCCGTGCTCTCTCCAATAATTCGCTTTCACCGAGGCAATAGCCGAGATCGTGGTCACGGTGAACGAATAAAACGGCGCCGAACGTCTCTCGTCAGGCCGTGCTCTCTCCAATAATTCGCTTTCACCGAGGCAATAGCCGAGATCGTGGTCACGGTGAACGAATAAAACCGCGCCAAACGTCTCTCGTCAGGCCGTGCTCTCTCCAATAATTCGCTTTCACCGAGGCAATAGCCGAGATCGTGGTCACGGTGAACGAATAAAACCGCGCCGAACGTCTCTCGTCAGGCCGTGCTCTCTCCAATAATTCGCTTTCACCGAGGCAATAGCCGAGATCGTGGTCACGGTGAACGAATAAAACCGCGCCGAACGTCTCTCGTCAGGCCGTGCTCTCTCCAATAATTCGCTTTCACCGAGGCAATAGCCGAGATCGTGGTCACGGTGAACGAATAAAACGGCGCCAAACGTCTCTCGTCAGGCCGTGCTGTCTCCAATAATTCGCTTTCACCGAGGCAATAGCCGAGATCGTGGTCACGGTGAACGAATAAAACCGCGCCGAACGTCTCTCGTCAGGCCGTGCTCTCTCCAATAATTCGGTTTCACCGAGGCAATAGGCGAGATCGTGGTCACGGTGAACGAATAAAACCGCGCCGAACGTCTCTCGTCAGGCCGTGCTCTCTCCAATAATTCGCTTTCACCGAGGCAATAGCCGAGATCGTGGTCACGGTGAACAAATAAAACCGCGCCAAACGTCTCTCGTCAGGCCGTGCTCTCTCCAATAATTCGCTTTCACCGAGGCAATAGCCGAGATCGTGGTCCCGGTGAACGAATAAAACCGCGCCAAACGTCTCTCGTCAGGCCGTGCTCTCTCCAATAATTCGCTTTCACCGAGGCAATAGGCGAGATCGTGGTCACGGTGAACGAATAAAACCGCGCCGAACGTCTCTCGTCAGGCCGTGCTCTCTCCAATAATTCGCTTTCACCGAGGCAATAGCCGAGATCGTGGTCACGGTGAACGAATAAAACGGCGCCAAACGTCTCTCGTCAGGCCGTGCTCTCTCCAATAATTCGCTTTCACCGAGGCAATAGCCAAGATCGTGGTCACGGTGAACGAATGAAACCGCGCCAAACGTCTCTCGTCAGGCCGTGCTCTCTCCACTAATTCGCTTTCACCGAGGCAATAGGCGAGATCGTGGTCACCGTGAACGAATAAAACCGCGCCAAACGTCTCTCGTCAGGCCGTGCTCTCTCCAATAATTCGCTTTCACCGAGGCAATAGCCGAGATCGTGGTCACGGTGAACGAATAAAACCGCGCCAAACGTCTCTCGTCAGGCCGTGCTCTCTCCAATAATTCGCTTTCACCGAGGCAACAGCCGAGATCGTGGTCACGGTGAACGAATAAAACGGCGCCAAACGTCTCTCGTCAGGCCATGCTCTCTCCAATAATTCGCTTTCACCGAGGCAATAGGCGAGATCGTGGTCACGGTGAACGAATAAAACCGCGCCAAACGTCTCTCGTCAGGCCGTGCTCTCTCCAATAATTCGCTTTCACCGAGGCAATAGCCGAGATCGTGGTCACGGTGAACGAATAAAACGGCGCCAAACGTCTCTCGTCAGGCCGTGCTCTCTCCAATAATTCGCTTTCACCGAGGCAATAGCCGAGATCGTGGTCACAGTGAACGAATAAAACCGCGCCAAACGTCTCTCGTCAGGCCGTGCTCTCTCCAATAATTCGCTTTCACCGAGGCAATAGGCGAGATCGTGGTCACGGTGAACGAATAAAACCGCGCCAACCGTCTCTCGTCAGGCCGTGCTCTCTCCAATAATTCGCTTTCACCGAGGCAATAGCCGAGATCGTGGTCACGGTGAACGAATAAAACGGCGCCAAACGTCTCTCGTCAGGCCGTGCTCTCTCCAATAATTCGCTTTCACCGAGGCAATAGGCGAGATCGTGGTCACGGTGAACGAATAAAACCGCGCCAAACGTCTCTCGTCAGGCCGTGCTCTCTCCAATAATTCGCTTTCACCGAGGCAATAGCCGAGATCGTGGTCACGGTGAACGAATAAAACGGCGCCAAACGTCTCTCGTCAGGCCGTGCTCTCTCCAATAATTCGCTTTCACCGAGGCAATAGCCGAGATCGTGGTCACGGTGAGCGAATAAAACGGCGCCAAACGTCTCTCGTCAGGCCGTGCTCTCTCCAATAATTCGCTTTCACCGAGGCAATAGCCGAGATCGTGGTCACGGTGAACGAATAAAACGGCGCCAAACGTCCCTCGTCAGGCCGTGCTCTCTCCAATAATTCGCTTTCACCGAGGCAATAGCCGAGATCGTGGTCACGGTGAACGAATAAAACCGCGCCGAACGTCTCTCGTCAGGCCGTGCTCTCTCCAGTAATTCGCTTTCACCGAGGCAATAGCCGAGATCGTGGTCACGGTGAACGAATAAAACGGCGCCAAACGTCTCTCGTCAGGCCGTGCTCTCTCCAATAATTCGCTTTCACCGAGGCAATAGCCGAGATCGTGGTCACGGTGAACGAATAAAACCGCGCCGAACGTCTCTCGTCAGGCCGTGCTCTCTCCAATAATTCGCTTTCACCAAGGCAATAGCCGAGATCGTGGTCACGGTGAACGAATAAAACGGCGCCAAACGTCTCTCGTCAGGCCGTGCTCTCTCCAATAATTCGCTTTCACCGAGGCAATAGCCGAGATCGTGGTCACAGTGAACGAATAAAATCGCGCCGAACGTCTCTCGTCAGGCCGTGCTCTCTCCAATAATTCGCTTTCACCGAGGCAATAGCCGAGATCGTGTTCACGGTGAACGAATAAAACCGCGCCGAACGTCTCTCGTCAGGCCGTGCTCTCTCCAATAATTCGCTTTCACCGAGGCAATAGCCGAGATGGTGGTCACGGTGAACGAATAAAACGGCGCCAAACGTCTCTCGTCAGGCCGTGCTCTCTCCAATAATTCGCTTTCACCGAGGCAATAGCCGAGATCGTGGTCACGGTGAACGAATAAAACGGCGCCAAACGTCTCTCGTCAGGCCGTGCTCTCTCCAATAATTCGCTTTCACCGAGGCAATAGCCGAGATCGTGGTCACGGTGAACGAATAAAACGGCGCCAAACGTCTCTCGTCAGGCCGTGCTCTCTCCAATAATTCGCTTTCACCGAGGCAATAGCCGAGATCGTGGTCACGGTGAACGAATAAAACCGCGCCAAACGTCTCTCGTCAGGCCGTGCTCTCTCCAATAATTCGCTTTCACCGAGGCAATAGGCGAGATCGTGGTCACGGTGAACGAATAAAACGGCGCCAAACGTCTCTCGTCAGGCCGTGCTCTCTCCAATAATTCGCTTTCACCGAGGCAATAGCCGAGATCGTGGTCACGGAGAACGAATAAAACCGCGCCAAACGTCTCTCGTCAGGCCGTGCTCTCTCCAATAATTCGCTTTCACCGAGGCAATACCCGAGATCGTGGTCACGGTGAACGAATAAAACCGCGCCGAACGTCTCTCGTCAGGCCGTGCTCTCTCCAATAATTCGCTTTCACCGAGGCAATAGCCGAGATCGTGTTCACGATGAACGAATAAAACCGCGCCAAACGTCTCTCGTCAGGCCGTGCTCTCTCCAATAATTCGCTTTCACCGAGGCAATAGCCGAGATCGTGGTCACGGTGAACGAATAAAACCGCGCCGAACGTCTCTCGTCAGGCCGTGCTCTCTCCAATAATTCGCTTTCACCGAGGCAATAGCCGAGATCGTGGTCACGGTGAACGAATAAAACCGCGCCGAACGTCTCTCGTCAGGCCGTGCTCTCTCCAATAATTCGCTTTCACCGAGGCAATAGCCGAGATCGTGGTCACGGTGAACGAATAAAACGGCGCCAAACGTCTCTCGTCAGGCCGTGCTCTCTCCAATAATTCGCTTTCACCGAGGCAATAGCCGAGATCGTGGTCACGGTGAACGAATAAAACCGCGCCGAACGTCTCTCGTCAGGCCGTGCTCTCTCCAATAATTCGCTTTCACCGAGGCAATAGGCGAGATCGTGGTCACGGTGAACGAATAAAACCGCGCCGAACGTCTCTCGTCAGGCCGTGCTCTCTCCAATAATTCGCTTTCACCGAGGCAATAGCCGAGATCGTGGTCACGGTGAACGAATAAAACCGCGCCAAACGTCTCTCGTCAGGCCGTGCTCTCTCCAATAATTCGCTTTCACCGAGGCAATAGCCGAGATCGTGGTCACGGTGAATGAATAAAACCGCGCCAAACGTCTCTCG
Organism: Ixodes scapularis; assembly: GCF_016920785.2. Taxonomy (NCBI): domain Eukaryota; kingdom Metazoa; phylum Arthropoda; class Arachnida; order Ixodida; family Ixodidae; genus Ixodes; species Ixodes scapularis. Next base: position 187,201 of record NW_024610209.1, read on the forward strand.
TCAGGCCGTGCTCTCTCCAATAATTCGCTTTCACCGAGGCAATAGGCGAGATCGTGGTCACGGTGAACGAATAAAACCGCGCCGAGCGTCTCTCGTCAGGCCGTGCTCTCTCCAATAATTCGCTTTCACCGAGGCAATAGCCGAGATCGTGGTCACGGTGAACGAATAAAACGGCGCCAAACGTCTCTCGTCAGGCCGTGCTCTCTCCAATAATTCGCTTTCACCGAGGCAATAGCCGAGATCGTGGTCACGGTGAACGAATGAAACCGCGCCAAACGTCTCTCGTCAGGCCGTGCTCTCTCCAATAATTCGCTTTCACCGAGGCAATAGGCGAGATCGTGGTCACGGTGAACGAATAAAACCGCGCCAAACGTCTCTCGTCAGGCCGTGCTCTCTCCAATAATTCGCTTTCACCGAGGCAATAGCCGAGATCGTGGTCACGGTGAACGAATAAAACCGCGCCAAACGTCTCTCGTCAGGCCGTGCTCTCTCCAATAATTCGCTTTCACCGAGGCAACAGCCGAGATCGTGGTCACGGTGAACGAATAAAACGGCGCCAAACGTCTCTCGTCAGGCCATGCTCTCTCCAATAATTCGCTTTCACCGAGGCAATAGGCGAGATCGTGGTCACGGTGAACGAATAAAACCGCGCCAAACGTCTCTCGTCAGGCCGTGCTCTCTCCAATAATTCGCTTTCACCGAGGCAATAGCCGAGATCGTGGTCACGGTGAACGAATAAAACGGCGCCAAACGTCTCTCGTCAGGCCGTGCTCTCTCCAATAATTCGCTTTCACCGAGGCAATAGCCGAGATCGTGGTCACAGTGAACGAATAAAACCGCGCCAAACGTCTCTCGTCAGGCCGTGCTCTCTCCAATAATTCGCTTTCACCGAGGCAATAGGCGAGATCGTGGTCACGGTGAACGAATAAAACCGCGCCAAACGTCTCTCGTCAGGCCGTGCTCTCTCCAATAATTCGCTTTCACCGAGGCAATAGCCGAGATCGTGGTCACGGTGAACGAATAAAACGGCGCCAAACGTCTCTCGTCAGGCCGTGCTCTCTCCAATAATTCGCTTTCACCGAGGCAATAGGCGAGATCGTGGTCACGGTGAACGAATAAAACCGCGCCAAACGTCTCTCGTCAGGCCGTGCTCTCTCCAATAATTCGCTTTCACCGAGGCAATAGCCGAGATCGTGGTCACGGTGAACGAATAAAACGGCGCCAAACGTCTCTCGTCAGGCCGTGCTCTCTCCAATAATTCGCTTTCACCGAGGCAATAGCCGAGATCGTGGTCACGGTGAACGAATAAAACGGCGCCAAACGTCTCTCGTCAGGCCGTGCTCTCTCCAATAATTCGCTTTCACCGAGGCAATAGCCGAGATCGTGGTCACGGTGAACGAATAAAACGGCGCCAAACGTCTCTCGTCAGGCCGTGCTCTCTCCAATAATTCGCTTTCACCGAGGCAATAGCCGAGATCGTGGTCACGGTGAACGAATAAAACCGCGCCGAACGTCTCTCGTCAGGCCGTGCTCTCTCCAATAATTCGCTTTCACCGAGGCAATAGCCGAGATCGTGGTCACGGTGAACGAATAAAACGGCGCCAAACGTCTCTCGTCAGGCCGTGCTCTCTCCAATAATTCGCTTTCACCGAGGCAATAGCCGAGATCGTGGTCACGGTGAACGAATAAAACCGCGCCGAACGTCTCTCGTCAGGCCGTGCTCTCTCCAATAATTCGCTTTCACCGAGGCAATAGCCGAGATCGTGGTCACGGTGAACGAATAAAACGGCGCCAAACGTCTCTCGTCAGGCCGTGCTCTCTCCAATAATTCGCTTTCACCGAGGCAATAGCCGAGATCGTGGTCACGGTGAACGAATAAAACGGCGCCAAACGTCTCTCGTCAGGCCGTGCTCTCTCCAATAATTCGCTTTCACCGAGGCAATAGCCGAGATCGTGGTCACGGTGAACGAATAAAATCGCGCCGAACGTCTCTCGTCAGGCCGTGCTCTCTCCAATAATTCGCTTTCACCGAGGCAATAGCCGAGATCGTGGTCACGGTGAACGAATAAAACCGCGCCGAACATCTCTCGTCAGGCCGTGCTCTCTCCAATAATTCGCTTTCACCGAGGCAATAGCCGAGATCGTGGTCACGGTGAACGAATAAAACGGCGCCAAACGTCTCTCGTCAGGCTGTGCTCTCTCCAATAATTCGCTTTCACCGAGGCAATAGCCGAGATCGTGGTCACGGTGAACGAATAAAACGGCGCCAAACGTCTCTCGTCAGGCCGTGCTCTCTCCAATAATTCGCTTTCACCGCGGCAATAGCCGAGATCGTGGTCACGGTGAACGAATAAAACGGCGCCAAACGTCTCTCGTCAGGCCGTGCTCTCTCCAATAATTCGCTTTCACCGAGGCAATAGCCGAGATCGTGGTCACGGTGAACGAATAAAACGGCGCCAAACGTCTCTCGTCAGGCCGTGCTCTCTCCAATAATTCGCTTTCACCGAGGCAATAGCCGAGATCGTGGTCACGGTGAACGAATAAAACGGCGCCAAACGTCTCTCGTCAGGCCGTGCTCTCTCCAATAATTCGCTTTCACCGAGGCAATAGCCGAGATCGTGGTCACGGTGAACGAATAAAAACCGCGCTGAACGTCTCTCGTCAGGCCGTGCTCTCTCCAATAATTCGCTTTCACCGAGGCAATAGCCGAGATCGTGGTCACGGTGAACGAATAAAACGGCGCCAAACGTCTCTCGTCAGGCCGTGCTCTCTCCAATAATTCGCTTTCACCGAGGCAATAGCCGAGATCGTGGTCACGGTGAACGAATAAAACGGCGCCAAACGTCTCTGGTCAGGCCGTGCTCTCTCCAATAATTCGCTTTCACCGAGGCAATAGCCGAGATCGTGGTCACGGTGAACGAATAAAACGGCGCCAAACGTCTCTCGTCAGGCCGTGCTCTCTCCAATAATTCGCTTTCACCGAGGCAATAGCCGAGATCGTGGTCACGGTGAACGAATAAAACGGCGCCAAACGTCTCTCGTCAGGCCGTGCTCTCTCCAATAATTCGCTTTCACCGAGGCAATAGCCGAGATCGTGGTCACGGTGAACGAATAAAACGGCGCCAAACGTCTCTCGTCAGGCCGTGCTCTCTCCAATAATTCGCTTTCACCGAGGCAACAGCCGAGATCGTGGTCACGGTGAACGAATAAAACGGCGCCAAACGTCTCTCGTCAGGCCATGCTCTCTCCAATAATTCGCTTTCACCGAGGCAATCGGCGAGATCGTGGTCACGGTGAACGAATAAAACCGCGCCAAACGTCTCTCGTCAGGCCGTGCTCTCTCCAATAATTCGCTTTCACCGAGGCAATAGCCGAGATCGTGGTCACGGTGAACGAATAAAACGGCACCAAACGTCTCTCGTCAGACCGTGCTCTCTCCAATAATTCGCTTTCACCGAGGCAATAGCCGAGATCGTGGTCACAGTGAACGAATAAAACCGCGCCAAACGTCTCTCGTCAGGCCGTGCTCTCTCCAATAATTCGCTTTCACCGAGGCAATAGGCGAGATCGTGGTCACGGGGAACGAATAAAACCGCGCCAAACGTCTCTCGTCAGGCCGTGCTCTCTCCAATAATTCGCTTTCACCGAGGCAATAGCCGAGATCGTGGTCACGGTGAACGAATAAAACGGCGCCAAACGTCTCTCGTCAGGCCGTGCTCTCTCCAATAATTCGCTTTCACCGAGGCAATAGGCGAGATCGTGGTCACGGTGAACGAATAAAACCGCGCCAAACGTCTCTCGTCAGGCCGTGCTCTCTCCAATAATTCGCTTTCACCGAGGCAATAGCCGAGATCGTGGTCACGGTGAACGAATAAAACGGCGCCAAACGTCTCTCGTCAGGCCGTGCTCTCTCCAATAATTCGCTTTCACCGATTCAATAGCCGAGATCGTGGTCACGGTGAACGAATAAAACGGCGCCAAACGTCTCTCGTCAGGCCGTGCTCTCTCCAATAATTCGCTTTCACTGAGGCAATAGCCGAGATCGTGGTCACGGTGAACGAATAAAACGGCGCCAAACGTCTCTCGTCAGGCCGTGCTCTCTCCAATAATTCGCTTTCACCGAGGCAATAGCCGAGATCGTGGTCACGGTGAACGAATAAAACCGCGCCGAACGTCTCTCGTCAGGCCGTGCTCTCTCCAATAATTCGCTTTCACCGAGGCAATAGCCGAGATCGTGGTCACGGTGAACGAATAAAACGGCGCCAAACGTCTCTCGTCAGGCCGTGCTCTCTCCAATAATTCGCTTTCACCGAGGCAATAGCCGAGATCGTGGTCACGGTGAACGAATAAAACCGCGCCGAACGTCTCTCGTCAGGCCGTGCTCTCTCCAATAATTCGCTTTCACCGAGGCAATAGCCGAGATCGTGGTCACGGTGAACGAATAAAACGGCGCCAAACGTCTCTCGTCAGGCCGTGCTCTCTCCAATAATTCGCTTTCACCGAGGCAATAGCCGAGATCGTGGTCACGGTGAACGAATAAAACGGCGCCAAACGTCTCTCGTCAGGCCGTGCTCTCTCCAATAATTCGCTTTCACCGAGGCAATAGCCGAGATCGTGGTCACGGTGAACGAATAAAATCGCGCCGAACGTCTCTCGTCAGGCCGTGCTCTCTCCAATAATTCGCTTTCACCGAGGCAATAGCCGAGATCGTGGTCACGGTAAACGAATAAAACCGCGCCGAACGTCTCTCGTCAGGCCGTGCTCTCTCCAATAATTCGCTTTCACCGAGGCAATAGCCGAGATCGTGGTCACGGTGAACGAATAAAACGGCGCCAAACGTGTCTCGTCAGGCCGTGCTCTCTCCAATAATTCGCTTTCACCGAGGCAATAGCCGAGATCGTGGTCACGGTGAACGAATAAAACGGCGCCAAACGTCTCTCGTCAGGCCGTGCTCTCTCCAATAATTCGCTTTCACCGAGGCAATAGCCGAGATCGTGGTCACGGTGAACGAATAAAAACCGCGCTGAACGTCTCTCGTCAGGCCGTGCTCTCTCCAATAATTCGCTTTCACCGAGGCAATAGCCGAGATCGTGGTCACGGTGAACGAATAAAACGGCGCCAAACGTCTCTCGTCAGGCCGTGCTCTCTCCAATAATTCGCTTTCACCGAGGCAATAGCCGAGATCGTGGTCACGGTGAACGAATAAAACGGCGCCAAACGTCTCTCGTCAGGCCGTGCTCTCTCCAATAATTCGCTTTCACCGAGGCAATAGCCGAGATCGTGGTCACGGTGAACGAATAAAACGGCGCCAAACGTCTCTCGTCAGGCCGTGCTCTCTCCAATAATTCGCTTTCACCGAGGCAATAGCCGAGATCGTGGTCACGGTGAACGAATAAAACGGCGCCAAACGTCTCTCGTCAGGCCGTGCTCTCTCCAATAATTCGCTTTCACCGAGGCAATAGCCGCGATCGTGGTCACGGTGAACGAATAAAACGGCGCCAAACGTCTCTCGTCAGGCCGTGCTCTCTCCAATAATTCGCTTTCACCGAGGCAATAGCCGAGATCGTGGTCACGGTGAACGAATAAAACGGCGCCAAACGTCTCTCGTCAGGCCGTGCTCTCTCCAATAATTCGCTTTCACCGAGGCAATAGCCGAGATCGTGGTCACGGTGAACGAATAAAACGGCGCCAAACGTCTCTCGTCAGGCCGTGCTCTCTCCAATAATTCGCCTTCACCGAGGCAATAGCCGAGATCGTGGTCACGGTGAACGAATAAAACGGCGCCAAACGTCTCTCGTCAGGCCGTGCTCTCTCCAATAATTCGCTTTCACCGAGGCAATAGCCCAGATCGTGGTCACGGTGAACGAATAAAACCGCGCTGAACGTCTCTCGTCAGGCCGTGCTCTCTCCAATAATTCGCTTTCACCGAGGCAATAGCCGAGATCGTGGTCACGGTGAACGAATAAAACCGCGCCAAACGTCTCTCGTCAGGCCGTGCTCTCTCCAATAATTCGCTTTCACCGAGGCAATAGCCGAGATCGTGGTCACGGTGAACGAATAAAACGGCGCCAAACCTCTCTCGTCAGGCCGTGCTCTCTCCAATAATTCGCTTTCACCGAGGCAATGGCCGAGATCGTGGTCACGGTGAACGAATAAAACGGCGCCAAACGTCTCTCGTCAGGCCGTGCTCTCTCCAATAATTCGCTTTCACCGAGGCAATAGCCGAGATCGTGGTCACGGTGAACGAATAAAACGGCGCCAAACGTCTCTCGTCAGGCCGTGCTCTCTCCAATAATTCGCTTTCACCGAGGCAATAGCCGAGATCGTGGTCACGGTGAACGAATAAAACGGCGCCAAACCTCTCTCGTCAGGCCGTGCTCTCTCCAATAATTCGCTTTCACCGAGGCAATAGCCGAGATCGTGGTCACGGTGAACGAATAAAACGGCGCCAAACGTCTCTCGTCAGGCCGTGCTCTCTCCAATAATTCGCTTTCACCGAGGCAATAGCCGAGATCGTGGTCACGGTGAACGAATAAAACGGCGCCAAACGTCTGTCGTCAGGCCGTGCTCTCTCCAATAATTCGCTTTCACCGAGGCAATAGCCGAGATCGTGGTCACGGTGAACGAATAAAACCGCGCTGAACGTCTCTCGTCAGGCCGTGCTCTCTCCAATAATTCGCTTTCACCGAGGCAATAGCCGAGATCGTGGTCACGGTGAACGAATAAAACGGCGCCAAACGTCTCTCGTCAGGCCGTGCTCTCTCCAATAATTCGCTTTCACCGAGGCAATAGCCGAGATCGTGGTCACGGTGAACGAATAAAACGGCGCCAAACGTCTCTCGTCAGGCCGTGCTCTCTCCAATAATTCGCTTTCACCGAGGCAATAGCCGAGATCGTGGTCACGATGAACGAATAAAACGGCGCCAAACGTCTCTCGTCAGGCCGTGCTCTCTCCAATAATTCGCTTTCACCGAGGCAATAGCCGAGATCGTGGTCACGGTGAACGAATAAAACGGCGCCAAACGTCTCTCGTCAGGCCGTGCTCTCTCCAATAATTCGCTTTCACCGAGGCAATAGCCGAGATCGTGGTCACGGTGAACGAATAAAACCGCGCCGAACGTCTCTCGTCAGGCCGTGCTCTCTCCAATAATTCGCTTTCACCGAGGCAATAGCCGAGATCGTGGTCACGGTGAACGAATAAAACCACGCCGAACGTCTCTCGTCAGGCCGTGCTCTCTCCAATAATTCGCTTTCACCGAGGCAATAGCCGAGATCGTGGTCACGGTGAACGAATAAAACGGCGCCAAACGTCTCTCGTCAGGCCGTGCTCTCTCCAATAATTCGCTTTCACCGAGGCAATAGCCGAGATCGTGGTCACGGTGAACGAATAAAACGGCGCCAAACGTCTCTCGTCAGGCCGTGCTCTCTCCAATAATTCGCTTTCACCGAGGCAATAGCCGAGATCGTGGTCACGGTGAACGAATAAAACGGCGCCAAACGTCTCTCGTCAGGCCGTGCTCTCTCCAATAATTCGCTTTCACCGAGGCAATAGCCGAGATCGTGGTCACGGTGAACGAATAAAACCGCGCCGAACGTCTCTCGTCAGGCCGTGCTCTCTCCAATAATTCGCTTTCACCGAGGCAATAGCCGAGATCGTGGTCACGGTGAACGAATAAAACCGCGCCGAACGTCTCTCGTCAGGCCGTGCTCTCTCCAATAATTCGCTTTCACCGAGGCAATAGCCGAGATCGTGATCACGGTGAACGAATAAAACGGCGCCAAACGTCTCTCGTCAGGCCGTGCTCTCTCCAATAATTCGCTTTCACCGAGGCAATAGCCGAGATCATGGTCACGGTGAACGAATAAAACGGCGCCAAACGTCTCTCGTCAGGCCGTGCTCTCTCCAATAATTCGCTTTCACCGAGGCAATAGCCGAGATCGTGGTCACGGTGAACGAATAAAACGGCGCCAAACGTCTCTCGTCAGGCCGTGCTCTCTCCAATAATTCGCTTTCACCGAGGCAATAGCCGAGATCGTGGTCACGGTGACCGAATAAAACGGCGCCAAACGTCTCTCGTCAGGCCGTGCTCTCTCCAATAATTCGCTTTCACCGAGGCAATAGCCGAGATCGTGGTCACGGTGAACGAATAAAACCGCGCCGAACGTCTCTCGTCAGGCCGTGCTCTCTCCAATAATTCGCTTTCACCGAGGCAATAGCCGAGATCGTGATCACGGTGAACGAATAAAACGGCGCCAAACGTCTCTCGTCAGGCCGTGCTCTCTCCAATAATTCGCTTTCACCGAGGCAATATCCGAGATCGTGGTCACGGTGAACGAATAAAACGGCGCCAAACGTCTCTCGTCAGGCCGTGCTCTCTCCAATAATTCGCTTTCACCGAGGCAATAGCCGAGATCGTGGTCACGGTGAACGAATAAAACGGCGCCAAACGTCTCTCGTCAGGCCGTGCTCTCTCCAATAATTCGCTTTCACCGAGGCAATAGGCGAGATCGTGGTCACGGTGAACGAATAAAACGGCGCCAAACGTCTCTCGTCAGGCCGTGCTCTCTCCAATAATTCGCTTTCACCGAGGCAATAGCCGAGATCGTGGTCACGGTGAACGAATAAAACGGCGCCAAACGTCTCTCGTCAGGCCGTGCTCTCTCCAATAATTCGCTTTCACCGAGGCAATAGGCGAGATCGTGGTCACGGTGAACGAATAAAACGGCGCCAAACGTCTCTCGTCAGGCCGTGCTCTCTCCAATAATTCGCTTTCACCGAGGCAATAGCCGAGATCGTGGTCACGGTGAACGAATAAAACCGCGCCGAACGTCTCTCGTCAGGCCGTGCTCTCTCCAATAATTCGCTTTTACCGAGGCAATAGCCGAGATCGTGGTCACGGTGAACGAATAAAACGGCGCCAAACGTCTCTCGTAAGGCCGTGCTCTCTCCAATAATTCGCTTTCACCGAGGCAATAGCCGAGATCGTGGTCACGGTGAACGAATAAAACGGCGCCAAACGTCTCTCGTCAGGCCGTGCTCTCTCCAATAATTCGCTTTCACCGAGGCAATAGTCGAGATCGTGGTCACGGTGAACGAATAAAACCGCGCCGAACGTCTCTCGTCAGGCCGTGCTCTCTCCAATAATTCGCTTTCACCGAGGCAATAGCCGAGATCGTGGTCACGGTGAACGAATAAAACGGCGCCAAACGTCTCTCGTCAGGCCGTGCTCTCTCCAATAATTCGCTTTCACCGAGGCAATAGCCGAGATCGTGGTCACGGTGAACGAATAAAACCGCGCCGAACGTCTCTCGTCAGGCCGTGCTCTCTCCAATAATTCGCGTTCACCGAGGCAATAGCCGAGATCGTGGTCACGGTGAACGAATAAAACCGCGCCGAACGTCTCTCGTCAGGCCGTGCTCTCTCCAATAATTCGCTTTCACCGAGGCAATAGCCGAGATCGTGGTCACGGTGAACGAATAAAACCGCGCCGAACGTCTCTCGTCAGGCCGTGCTCTCTCCAATAATTCGCTTTCACCGAGGCAATAGCCGAGATCGTGGTCACGGTGAACGAATAAAACGGCGCCAAACGTCTCTCGTCAGGCCGTGCTCTCTCCAATAATTCGCTTTCACCGAGGCAATAGCCGAGATTGTGGTCACGGTGAACGAATAAAACGGCGCCAAACGTCTCTCGTCAGGCCGTGCTCTCTCCAATAATTCGCTTTCCCTGAGGCAATAGCCGAGATCGTGGTCACGGTGAACGAATAAAACCGCGCCGAACGTCTCTCGTCAGGCCGTGCTCTCTCCAATAATTCGCTTTCACCGAGGCAATAGCCGAGATCGTGGTCACGGTGAACGAATAAAACGGCGCCAAACGTCTCTCGTCAGGCCGTGCTCTCTCCAATAATTCGCTTTCACCGAGGCAATAGGCGAGATCGTGGTCACGGTGAACGAATAAAACCGCGCCGAACGTCTCTCGTCAGGCCGTGCTCTCTCCAATAATTCGCTTTCACCGAGGCAATAGCCGAGATCGTGGTCACGGTGAACGAATAAAACCGCGCCGAACGTCTCTCGTCAGGCCGTGCTCTCTCCAATAATTCGCTTTCACCGAGGCAATAGCCGAGATCGTGGTCACGGTGAACGAATAAAACGGCGCCAAACGTCTCTCGTCAGGCCGTGCTCTCTCCAATAATTCGCTTTCACCGAGGCAATAGCCGAGATCGTGGTCACGGTGAACGAATAAAACGGCGCCAAACGTCTCTCGTCAGGCCGTACTCTCTTCAATAATTCGCTTTCACCGAGGCAATAGCCGAGATCGTGGTCACGGTGAACGAATAAAACGGCGCCAAACGTCTCTCGTCAGGCCGTGCTCTCTCCAATAATTCGCTTTCACCGAGGCAATAGCCGAGATCGTGGTCACGGTGAACGAATAAAACGGCGCCAAACGTCTCTCGTCAGGCCGTGCTCTCTCCAATAATTCGCTTTCACCGAGGCAATAGCCGAGATCGTGGTCACGGTGAACGAATAAAACGGCGCCAAACGTCTCTCGTCAGGCCGTGCTCTCTCCAATAATTCGCTTTCACCGAGGCAATAGCCGAGATCGTGGTCACGGTGAACGAATAAAACGGCGCCAAACGTCTCTCGTCAGGCCGTGCTCTCTCCAATAATTCGCTTTCACCGAGGCAATAGGCGAGATCGTGGTCACGGTGAACGAATAAAACCGCGCCGAACGTCTCTCGTCAGGAAGTGCTCTCTCCAATAATTCGCTTTCACCGAGGCAATAGCCGAGATCGTGGTAACGGTGAACGAATAAAACCGCGCCGAACGTCTCTCGTCAGGCCGTGCTCTCTCCAATAATTCGCTTTCACCGAGGCAATAGCCGAGATCGTGGTCACGGTGAACGAATAAAACCGCGCCGAACGTCTCTCGTCAGGCCGTGCTCTCTCCAATAATTCGCTTTCACCGAGGCAATAGCCGAGATCGTGGTCACGGTGAACGAATAAAACCGCGCCGAACGTCTCTCGTCAGGCCGTGCTCTCTCCAATAATTCGCTTTCACCGAGGCAATAGCCGAGATCGTGGTCACGGTGAACGAATAAAACCGCGCCGAACGTCTCTCGTCAGGCCGTGCTCTCTCCAATAATTCGCTTTCACCGAGGCAATAGCCGAGATCGTGGTCACGGTGAACGAATAAAACCGCGCCGAACGTCTCTCGTCAGGCCGTGCTCTCTCCAATAATTCGCTTTCACCGAGGCAATAGCCGAGATCGTGGTCACGGTGAACGAATAAAACCGCGCCGAACGTCTCTCGTCAGGCCGTGCTCTCTCCAATAATTCGCTTTCACCGAGGCAATAGCCGAGATCGTGGTCACGGTGAACGAATAAAACCGCGCCGAACGTCTCTCGTCAGGCCGTGCTCTCTCCAATAATTCGCTTTCACCGAGGCAATAGCCGAGATCGTGGTCACGGTGAACGAATAAAACCGCGCCGAACGTCTCTCGTCAGGCCGTGCTCTCTCCAATAATTCGCTTTCACCGAGGCAAAAGCCGAGATCGTGGTCACGGTGAACGAATAAAACCGCGCCGAACGTCTCTCGTCAGGCCGTGCTCTCTCCAATAATTCGCTTTCACCGAGGCAATAGCCGAGATCGTGGTCACGGTGAACGAATAAAACGGCGCCAAACGTCTCTCGTCAGGCCGTGCTCTCTCCAATAATTCGCTTTCACCGAGGCAATAGCCGAGATCGTGGTCACGGTGAACGAATAAAACCGCGCCGAACGTCTCTCGTCAGGCCGTGCTCTCTCCAATAATTCGCTTTCACCGAGGCAATAGCCGAGATCGTGGTCACGGTGAACGAATAAAACGGCGCCAAACGTCTCTCGTCAGGCCGTGCTCTCTCCAATAATTCGCTTTCACCGAGGCAATAGCCGAGATCGTGGTCACGGTGAACGACTAAAACCGCGCCGAACGTCTCTCGTCAGGCCGTGCTCTCTCCAATAATTCGCTTTCACCGAGGCAATAGCCGAGATCGTGGTCACGGTGAACGAATAAAACCGCGCCGAACGTCTCTCGTCAGGCCGTGCTCTCTCCAATAATTCGCTTTCACCGAGGCAATAGCCGAGATCGTGGTCACGGTGAACGAATAAAACGGCGCCAAACGTCTCTCGTCAGGCCGTGCTCTCTCCAATAATTCGCTTTCACCGAGGCAATAGCCGAGATCGTGGTCACGGTGAACGAATAAAACCGCGCAGAACGTCTCTCGTCAGGCCGTGCTCTCTCCAATAATTCGCTTTCACCGAGGCAATAGCCGAGATCGTGGTCACGGTGAACGAATAAAACGGCGCCAACCGTCTCTCGTCAGGCCGTGCTCTCTCCAATAATTCGCTTTCACCGAGGCAATAGCCGAGATCGTGGTCACGGTGAACGAATAAAACCGCGCCGAACGTCTCTCGTCAGGCCGTGCTCTCTCCAATAATTCGCTTTCACCGAGGCAATAGCCGAGATCGTGGTCACGGTGAACGAATAAAACGGCGCCAAACGTCTCTCGTCAGGCCGTGCTCTCTCCAATAATTCGCTTTCACCGAGGCAATAGCCGAGATCGTGGTCACGGTGAACGAATAGAACGGCGCCAAACGTCTCTCGTCAGGCCGTGCTCTCTCCAATAATTCGCTTTCACCGAGGCAATAGCCGAGATCGTGGTCACGGTGAACGAATAAAACCGCGCCGAACGTCTCTCGTCAGGCCGTGCTCTCTTCAATAATTCGCTTTCACCGAGGCAATAGCCGAGATCGTGGTCACGGTGAACGAATAAAACGGCGCCAAACGTCTCTCGTCAGGCCGTGCTCTCTCCAATAATTCGCTTTCACCGAGGCAATAGCCGAGATTGTGGTCACGGTGAACGAATAAAACGGCGCCAAACGTCTCTCGTCAGGCCGTGCTCTCTCCAATAATTCGCTTTCACCGAGGCAATAGCCGAGATCGTGGTCACGGTGAACGAATAATACGGCGCCAAACGTCTCTCGTCAGGCCGTGCTCTCTCCAATAATTCGCTTTCACCGAGGCAATAGCCGAGATCGTGGTCACGGTGAACGAATAAAACGGCGCCAAACGTCTCTCGTCATACCGTGCTCTCTCAAATAATTCGCTTTCACCGAGGCAATAGCCGAGATCGTGGTCACGGTGAACGAATAAAACGGCGCCAAACGTCTCTCGTCAGGCCGTGCTCTCTCCAATAATTCGCTTTCACCGAGGCAATAGCCGAGATCGTGGTCACGGTGAACGAATAAAACGGCGCCAAACGTCTCTCGTCAGGCCGTGCTCTCTCCAATAATTCGCTTTCACCGAGGCAATAGCCGAGATCGTGGTCACGGTGAACGAATAAAACCGCGCCGAACGTCTCTCGTCAGGCCGTGCTCTCTCCAATAATTCGCTTTCACCGAGGCAATAGCCGAGATCGTGGTCACGGTGAACGAATAAAACGGCGCCAAACGTCTCTCGTCAGGCCGTGCTCTCTCCAATAATTCGCTTTCACCGAGGCAATAGGCGAGATCGTGGTCACGGTGAACGAATAAAACGGCGCCAAACGTCTCTCGTCAGGCCGTGCTCTCTCCAATAATTCGCTTTCACCGAGGCAATAGCCGAGATCGTGGTCACGGTGAACGAATAAAACGGCGCCAAACGTCTCTCGTCAGGCCGTGCTCTCTCCAATAATTCGCTTTCACCGAGGCAATAGCCGAGATCGTGGTCACGGTGAACGAATAAAACTGCGCCGAACGTCTCTCGTCAGGCCGTGCTCTCTCCAATAATTCGCTTTCACCGAGGCAATAGCCGAGATCGTGGTCACGGTGAACGAATAAAACCGCGCCGAACGTCTCTCGTCAGGCCGTGCTCTCTCCAATAATTCGCTTTCACCGAGGCAATAGCCGAGATCGTGGTCACGGTGAACGAATAAAACGGCGCCAAACGTCTCTCGTCAGGCCGTGCTCTCTCCAATAATTCGCTTTCACCGAGGCAATAGCCGAGATCGTGGTCACGGTGAACGAATAAAACGGCGCCAAACGTCTCTCGTCAGGCCGTGCTCTCTCCAATAATTCGCTTTCACCGAGGCAATAGGCGAGATCGTGGTCACGGTGAACGAATAAAACGGCGCCAAACGTCTCTCGTCAGGCCGTGCTCTCTCCAATAATTCGCTTTCACCGAGGCAATAGCCGAGATCGTGGTCACGGTGAACGAATAAAACGGCGCCAAACGTCTCTCGTCAGGCCGTGCTCTCTCCAATAATTCGCTTTCACCGAGGCAATAGCCGAGATCGTGGTCACGGTGAACGAATAAAACCGCGCCGAACGTCTCTCGTCAGGCCGTGCTCTCTCCAATAATTCGCTTTCACCGAGGCAATAGCCGAGATCGTGGTCACGGTGAACGAATAAAACCGCACCGAACGTCTCTCGTCAGGCCGTGCTCTCTCCAATAATTCGCTTTCACCGAGGCAATAGCCGAGATCGTGGTCACGGTGAACGAATAAAACGGCGCCAAACGTCCCTCGTCAGGCCGTGCCCTCTCCAATAATTCGCTTTCACCGAGGCAATAGCCGAGATCGTGGTCACGGTGAACGAATAAAACCGCGCCGAACGTCTCTCGTCAGGTCGTGCTCTCTCCAATAATTCGCTTTCACCGAGGCAATAGCCGAGATCGTGGTCACGGTGAACGAATAAAGCGGCGCCAAACGTCTCTCGTCAGGCCGTGCTCTCTCCAATAATTCGCTTTCACCGAGGCAATAGCCGAGATCGTGGTCACGGTGAACGAATAAAACGGCGCCAAACGTCTCTCGTCAGGCCGTGCTCTCTCCAATAATTCGCTTTCACCGAGGCAATAGCCGAGATCGTGGTCACGGTGAACGAATAAAACGGCGCCAAACGTCTCTCGTCAGGCCGTGCTCTCTCCAATAATTCGCTTTCACCGAGGCAATAGCCGAGATCGTGGTCACGGTGAACGAATAAAACGGCGCCAAACGTCTCTCGTCAGGCCGTGCTCTCTCCAATAATTCGCTTTCACCGAGGCAATAGCCGAGATCGTGGTCACGGTGAACGAATAAAACGGCGCCAAACGTCTCTCGTCAGGCCGTGCTCTCTCCAATAATTCGCTTTCACCGAGGCAATAGCCGAGATCGTGGTCACGGTGAACGAATAAAACGGCGCCAAACGTCTCTCGTCAGGCCGTGCTCTCTCCAATAATTCGCTTTCACCGAGGCAATAGCCGAGATCGTGGTCACGGTGAACGAATAAAACCGCGCCGAACGTCTCTCGTCAGGCCGTGCTCTCTCCAATAATTCGCTTTCACCGAGGCAATAGCCGAGATCGTGCTCACGGTGAACGAATAAAACGGCGCCAAACGTCTCTTGTCAGGCCGTGCTCTCTCCAATAATTCGCTTTCACCGAGGCAATAGCCGAGATCGTGGTCACGGTGAACGAATAAAACGGCGCCAAACGTCTCTCGTCAGGCCGTGCTCTCTCCAATAATTCGCTTTCACCGAGGCAATAGCCGAGATCGTGGTCACGGTGAACGAATAAAACCGCGCCGAACGTCTCTCGTCAGGCCGTGCTCTCTCCAATAATTCGCTTTCACCGAGGCAATAGCCGAGATCGTGGTCACGGTGAACGAATAAAACGGCGCCAAACGTCTCTCGTCAGGCCGTGCTCTCTCCAATAATTCGCTTTCACCGAGGCAATAGCCGAGATCGTGGTCACGGTGAACGAATAAAACGGCGCCAAACGTCTCTCGTCAGGCCGTGCTCTCTCCAATAATTCGCTTTCACCGAGGCAATAGCCGAGATCGTGGTCACGGTGAACGAATAAAACGGCGCCAAACGTCTCTCGTCAGGCCGTGCTCTCTCCAATAATTCGCTTTCACCGAGGCAATAGCCGAGATCGTGGTCACGGTGAACGAATAAAACGGCGCCAAACGTCTCTCGTCAGGCCGTGCTCTCTCCAATAATTCGCTTTCACCGAGGCAATAGCCGAGATCGTGGTCACGGTGAACGAATAAAACGGCGCCAAACGTCTCTCGTCAGGCCGTGCTCTCTCCAATAATTCGCTTTCACCGAGGCAATAGCCGAGATCGTGGTCACGGTGAACGAATAAAACTGCGCCAAACGTCTCTCGTCAGGCCGTGCTCTCTCCAATAATTCGCTTTCACCGAGGCAATAGCCGAGATCGTGGTCACGGTGAACGAATAAAACGGCGCCAAACGTCTCTCGTCAGGCCGTGCTCTCTCCAATAATTCGCTTTCACCGAGGCAATAGCCGAGATCGTGGTCACGGTGAACGAATAAAACGGTGCCAAACGTCTCTCGTCAGGCCGTGCTCTCTCCAATAATTCGCTTTCACCGAGGCAATAGCCGAGATCGTGGTCACGGTGAACAAATAAAACCGCGCCGAACGTCTCTCGTCAGGCCGTGCTCTCTCAAATAATTCGCTTTCACCGAGGCAATAGCCGAGATCGTGGTCACGGTGAACGAATAAAACGGCGCCAAACGTCTCTCGTCAGGCCGTGCTCTCTCCAATAATTCGCTTTCACCGAGGCAATAGCTGAGATCGTGGTCACGGTGAACGAATAAAACGGCGCCAAACGTCTCTCGTCAGGCCGTGCTCTCTCCAATAATTCGCTTTCACCGAGGCAATAGCCGAGATCGTGGTCACGGTGAACGAATAAAACCGCGCCGAACGTCTCTCGTCAGGCCGTGCTCTCTCCAATAATTCGCTTTCACCGAGGCAATAGCCGAGATCGTGGTCACGGTGAACGAATAAAACGGCGCCAAACGTCTCTCGTCAGGCCGTGCTCTCTCCAATAATTCGCTTTCACCGAGGCAATAGCCGAGATCGTGGTCACGGTGAACAAATAAAACGGCGCCAAACGTCTCTCGTCAGGCCGTGCTCTCTCCAATAATTCGCTTTCACCGAGGCAATAGCCGAGATCGTGGTCACGGTGAACGAATAAAACGGCGCCAAACGTCTCTCGTCAGGCCGTGCTCTCTCCAATAATTCGCTTTCACCGAGGCAATAGCCGAGATCGTGGTCACGGTGAACGAATAAAACGGCGCCAAACGTCTCTCGTCAGGCCGTGCTCTCTCCAATAATTCGCTTTCACCGAGGCAATAGCCGAGATCGTGGTCACGGTGAACGAATAAAACGGCGCCAAACGTCTCTCGTCAGGCCGTGCTCTCCCCAATAATTCGCTTTCACCGAGGCAATAGCCGAGATCGTGGTCACGGTGAACGAATAAAACGGCGCCAAACGTCTCTCGTCAGGCCGTGCTCTCTCCAATAATTCGCTTTCACCGAGGCAATAGCCGAGATCGTGGTCACGGTGAACGAATAAAACCGCGCCGAACGTCTCTCGTCAGGCCGTGCTCTCTCCAATAATTCGCTTTCACCGAGGCAATAGCCGAGATCGTGGTCACGGTGAACGAATAAAACCGCGCCGAACGTCTCTCGTCAGGCCGTGCTCTCTCCAATATTTCGCTTTCACCGAGGCAATAGCCGAGATCGTGGTCACGGTGAACGAATAAAACGGCGCCAAACGTCTCTCGTCAGGCCGTGCTCTCTCCAATAATTCGCTTTCACCGAGGCAATAGCCGAGATCGTGGTCACGGTGAACGAATAAAACGGCGCCAAACGTCTCTCGTTAGGCCGTGCTCTCTCCAATAATTCGCTTTCACCGAGGCAATAGCCGAGATCGTGGTCACGGTGAACGAATAAAACGGCGCCAAACGTCTCTCGTCAGGCCGTGCTCTCTCCAATAATTCGCTTTCACCGAGGCAATAGCCGAGATCGTGGTCACGGTGAACGAATAAAACCGCGCCGAACGTCTCTCGTCAGGCCGTGCTCTCTCCAATAATTCGCTTTCACCGAGGCAATAGCCGAGATCGTGGTCACGGTGAACGAATAAAACGGCGCCAAACGTCTCTCGTCAGGCCGTGCTCTCTCCAATAATTCGCTTTCACCGAGGCAATAGCCGAGATCGTGGTCACGGTGAACGAATAAAACGGCGCCAAACGTCTCTCGTCAGGCCGTGCTCTCTCCAATAATTCGCTTTCACCGAGGCAATAGCCGAGATCGTGGTCACGGTGAACGAATAAAACAGCGCCAAACGTCTCTCGTCAGGCCGTGCTCTCTCCAATAATTCGCTTTCACCGAGGCAATAGCCGAGATCGTGGTCACGGTGAACGAATAAAACGGCGCCAAACGTCTCTCGTCAGGCCGTGCTCTCTCCAATAATTCGCTTTCACCGAGGCAATAGCCGAGATCGTGGTCACGGTGAACGAATAAAACGGCGCCAAACGTCTCTCGTCAGGCCGTGCTCTCTCCAATAATTCGCTTTCACCGAGGCAATAGCCGAGATCGTGGTCACGGTGAACGAATAAAACGGCGCCAAACGTCTCTCGTCAGGCCGTGCTCTCTCCAATAATTCGCTTTCACCGAGGCAATAGCCGAGATCGTGGTCACGGTGAACGAATAAAACCGCGCCGAACGTCTCTCGTCAGGCCGTGCTCTCTCCAATAATTCGCTTTCACCGAGGCAATAGCCCAGATCGTGGTCACGGTGAACGAATAAAACCGCGCCGAACGTCTCTCGTCAGGCCGTGCTCTCTCCAATATTTCGCTTTCACCGAGGCAATAGCCGAGATCGTGGTCACGGTGAACGAATAAAACGGCGCCAAACGTCTCTCGTCAGGCCGTGCTCTCTCCAATAATTCGCTTTCACCGAGGCAATAGCCGAGATCGTGGTCACGGTGAACGAATAAAACGGCGCCAAACGTCTCTCGTTAGGCCGTGCTCTCTCCAATAATTCGCTTTCACCGAGGCAATAGCCGAGATCGTGGTCACGGTGAACGAATAAAACGGCGCCAAACGTCTCTCGTCAGGCCGTGCTCTCTCCAATAATTCGCTTTCACCGAGGCAATAGCCGAGATTGTGGTCACGGTGTACGAATAAAACGGCGCCAAACGTCTCTCGTCAGGCCGTGCTCTCTCCAATAATTCGCTTTCACCGAGGCAATAGCCGAGATCGTGGTCAGGGTGAACGAATAAAACCGCGCCGAACGTCTCTCGTCAGGCCGTGCTCTCTCCAATAATTCGCTTTCACCGAGGCAATGGCCGAGATCGTGGTCACGGTGAACGAATAAAACCGCGCCGAACGTCTCTCGTCAGGCCGTGCTCTCTCCAATAA
Source organism: Ixodes scapularis (assembly GCF_016920785.2). Taxonomy (NCBI): domain Eukaryota; kingdom Metazoa; phylum Arthropoda; class Arachnida; order Ixodida; family Ixodidae; genus Ixodes; species Ixodes scapularis. The sequence goes on from NW_024610209.1 coordinate 206,416, forward strand.
TTCGCTTTCACCGAGGCAATAGCCGAGATCGTGGTCACGGTGAACGAATAAAACGGCGCCAAACGTCTCTCGTCAGGCCGTGCTCTCTCCAATAATTCGCTTTCACCGAGGCAATAGCCGAGATCGTGGTCACGGTGAACGAATAAAACGGCGCCAAACGTCTCTCGTCAGGCCGTGCTCTCTCCAATAATTCGCTTTCACCGAGGCAATAGCCGAGATCGTGGTCACGGTGAACGAATAAAACCGCGCCGAACGTCTCTCGTCAGGCCGTGCTCTCTCCAATAATTCGCTTTCACCGAGGCAATAGCCGAGATCGTGGTCACGGTGAACGAATAAAACAGCGCCAAACGTCTATCGTCAGGCCGTGCTCTCTCCAATAATTCGCTTTCACCGAGGCAATAGCCGAGATCGTGGTCACGGTGAACGAATAAAACGGCGCCAAACGTCTCTCGTCAGGCCGTGCTCTCTCCAATAATTCGCTTTCACCGAGGCAATAACCGAGATCGTGGTCACGGTGAACGAATAAAACGGCGCCAAACGTCTCTCGTCAGGCCGTGCTCTCTCCAATAATTCGCTTTCACCGAGGCAATAGCCGAGATCGTGGTCACGGTGAACGAATAAAACGGCGCCAAACGTCTCTCGTCAGGCCGTGCTCTCTCCAATAATTCGCTTTCACCGAGGCAATAGGCGGGATCGTGGTCACGGTGAACGAATAAAACGGCGCCAAAAGTCTCTCGTCAGGCCGTGCTCTCTCCAATAATTCGCTTTCACCGAGGCAATAGGCGAGATCGTGGTCACGGTGAACGAATAAAACGGCGCCAAACGTCTCTCGTCAGGCCGTGCTCTCTCCAATAATTCGCTTTCACCGAGGCAATAGCCGAGATCGTGGTCACGGTGAACGAATAAAACGGCGCCAAACGTCTCTCGTCAGGCCGTGCTCTCTCCAATAATTCGCTTTCACCGAGGCAATAGGCGAGATCGTGGTCACGGTGAACGAATAAAACGGCGCCAAACGTCTCTCGTCAGGCCGTGCTCTCTCCAATAATTCGCTTTCACCGAGGCAATAGGCGAGATCGTGGTCATGGTGAACGAATAAAACGGCGCCAAACGTCTCTCGTCAGGCCGTGCTCTTTCCAATAATTCGCTTTCACCGAGGCAATAGCCGAGATCGTGGTCACGGTGAACGAATAAAACGGCGCCAAACGTCTCTCGTCAGGCCGCGCTCTCTCCAATAATTCGTTTTCACCGAGGCAATAGGCGAGATCGTGGTCACGGTGAACGAATAAAGCGGCGCCGAACGTCTCTCGTCAGGCCGTGCTCTCTCCAATAATTCGCTTTCACCGAGGCAATAGCCGAGATCGTGGTCACGGTGAACGAATAAAACGGCGCCAAACGTCTCTCGTCAGGCCGTGCTCTCTCCAATAATTCGCTTTCACCGAGGCAATAGCCGAGATCGTGGTCACGGTGAACGAATAAAACGGCGCCAAACGTCTCTCGTCAGGCCGTGCTCTCTCCAATAATTCGCTTTCACCGAGGCAAGAGCCGAGATCGTGGTCACGGTGAACGAATAAAACCGCGCCGAACGTCTCTCGTCAGGCCGTGCTCTCTCCAATAATTCGCTTTCACCGAGGCAATAGCCGAGATCGTGGTCACGGTGAACGAATAAAACCGCGCCGAACGTCTCTCGTCAGGCCGTGCTCTCTCCAATAATTCGCTTTCACCGAGGCAATAGCCGAGATCGTGGTCACGGTGAACGAATAAAACCGCGCCGAACGTCTCTCGTCAGGCCGTGCTCTCTCCAATAATTCGCTTTCACCGAGGCAATAGCCGAGATCGTGGTCACGGTGAACGAATAAAACGGCGCCAAACGTCTCTCGTCAGGCCGTGCTCTCTCCAATAATTCGCTTTCACCGAGGCAATAGCCGAGATCGTGGTCACGGTGAACGAATAAAACCGCGCCGAACGTCTCTCGTCAGGCCGTGCTCTCTCCAATAATTCGCCTTCACCGAGGCAATAGCCGAGATCGTGGTCACGGTGAACGAATATAACGGCGCCAAACGTCTCTCGTCAGGCCGTGCTCTCTCCAATAATTCGCTTTCACCGAGGCAATAGCCGAGATCGTGGTGACGGTGAACGAATAAAACGGCGCAAAACGTCTCTCGTCAGGCCGTGCTCTCTCCAATAATTCGCTTTCACCGAGGCAATAGCCGAGATCGTGGTCACGGTGAACGAATAAAACCGCGCCGAACGTCTCTCGTCAGGCCGTGCTCTCTCCAATAATTCGCTTTCACCGAGGCAATAGGCGAGATCGTGGTCATGGTGAACGAATAAAACGGCGCCAAACGTCTCTCGTCAGGCCGTGCTCTTTCCAATAATTCGCTTTCACCGAGGCAATAGCCGAGATCGTGGTCACGGTGAACGAATAAAACGGCGCCAAACGTCTCTCGTCAGGCCGCACTCTCTCCAATAATTCGCTTTCACCGAGGCAATAGGCGAGATCGTGGTCACGGTGAACGAATAAAGCGGCGCCGAACGTCTCTCGTCAGGCCGTGCTCTCTCCAATAATTCGCTTTCACCGAGGCAATAGCCGAGATCGTGGTCACGGTGAACGAATAAAACGGCGCCAAACGTCTCTCGTCAGGCCGTGCTCTCTCCAATAATTCGCTTTCACCGAGGCAATAGCCGAGATCGTGGTCACGGTGAACGAATAAAACGGCGCCAAACGTCTCTCGTCAGGCCGTGCTCTCTCCAATAATTCGCTTTCACCGAGGCAAGAGCCGAGATCGTGGTCACGGTGAACGAATAAAACCGCGCCGAACGTCTCTCGTCAGGCCGTGCTCTCTCCAATAATTCGCTTTCACCGAGGCAATAGCCGAGATCGTGGTCACGGTGAACGAATAAAACCGCGCCGAACGTCTCTCGTCAGGCCGTGCTCTCTCCAATAATTCGCTTTCACCGAGGCAATAGCCGAGATCGTGGTCACGGTGAACGAATAAAACCGCGCCGAACGTCTCTCGTCAGGCCGTGCTCTCTCCAATAATTCGCTTTCACCGAGGCAATAGCCGAGATCGTGGTCACGGTGAACGAATAAAACGGCACCAAACGTCTCTCGTCAGGCCGTGCTCTCTCCAATAATTCGCTTTCACCGAGGCAATAGCCGAGATCGTGTTCACGGTGAACGAATAAAACCGCGCCGAACGTCTCTCGTCAGGCCGTGCTCTCTCCAATAATTCGCCTTCACCGAGGCAATAGCCGAGATCGTGGTCACGGTGAACGAATATAACGGCGCCAAACGTCTCTCGTCAGGCCGTGCTCTCTCCAATAATTCGCTTTCACCGAGGCAATAGCCGAGATCGTGGTCACGGTGAACGAATAAAACGGCGCAAAACGTCTCTCGTCAGGCCGTGCTCTCTCCAATAATTCGCTTTCACCGAGGCAATAGCCGAGATCGTGGTCACGGTGAACGAATAAAACCGCGCCGAACGTCTCTCGTCAGGCCGTGCTCTCTCCAATAATTCGCTTTCACCGAGGCAATAGCCGAGATTGTGGTCACGGTGAACGAATAAAACGGCGCCAAACGTCTCTCGTCAGGCCGTGCTCTCTCCAATAATTCGCTTTCACCGAGGCAATAGCCGAGATCGTGGTCACGGTGAACGAATAAAACGGCGCCAAACGTCTCTCGTCAGGCCGTGCTCTCTCCAATAATTCGCTTTCACCGAGGCAATAGCCGAGATCGTGGTCACGGTGAACGAATAAAACCGCGCCGAACGTCTCTCGTCAGGCCGTGCTCTCTCCAATAATTCGCTTTCACCGAGGCAATAGCCGAGATTGTGGTCACGGTGAACGAATAAAACGGCGCCAAACGTCTCTCGTCAGGCCGTGCTCTCTCCAATAATTCGCTTTCACCGAGGCAATAGCCGAGATCGTGGTCACGGTGAACGAATAAAACCGCGCCGAACGTCTCTCGTCAGGCCGTGCTCTCTCCAATAATTCGCTTTCACCGAGGCAATAGCCGAGATCGTGGTCACGGTGAACGAATAAAACGGCGCCAAACGTCTCTCGTCAGGCCGTGCTCTCTCCAATAATTCGCTTTCACCGAGGCAATAGCCGAGATCGTGGTCACGGTGAACGAATAAAACGGCGCCAAACGTCTCTCGTCAGGCCGTGCTCTCTCCAATAATTCGCTTTCACCGAGGCAATAGCCGAGATCGTGGTCACGGTGAACGAATAAAACCGCGCCGAACGTCTCTCGTCAGGCCGTGGTCTCTCCAATAATTCGCTTTCACCGAGGCAATAGCCGAGATCGTGGTCACGGTGAACGAATAAAACGGCGCCAAACGTCTCTCGTCAGGCCGCGCTCTTTCCAATAATTCGCTTTCACCGAGGCAATAGCCGAGATCGTGGTCACGGTGAACGAATAAAACGGCGCCAAACGTCTCTCGTCAGGCCGCGCTCTCTCCAATAATTCGCTTTCACCGAGGCAATAGGCGAGATCGTGGTCACGGTGAACGAATAAAGCGGCGCCGAACGTCTCTCGTCAGGCCGTGCTCTCTCCAATAATTCGCTTTCACCGAGGCAATAGCCGAGATCGTGGTCACGGTGAACGAATAAAACGGCGCCAAACGTCTCTCGTCAGGCCGTGCTCTCTCCAATAATTCGCTTTCACCGAGGCAATAGCCGAGATCGTGGTCACGGTGAACGAATAAAACGGCGCCAAACGTCTCTCGTCAGGCCGTGCTCTCTCCAATAATTCGCTTTCACCGAGGCAAGAGCCGAGATCGTGGTCACGGTGAACGAATAAAACCGCGCCGAACGTCTCTCGTCAGGCCGTGCTCTCTCCAATAATTCGCTTTCACCGAGGCAATAGCCGAGATCGTGGTCACGGTGAACGAATAAAACCGCGCCGAACGTCTCTCGTCAGGCCGTGCTCTCTCCAATAATTCGCTTTCACCGAGGCAATAGCCGAGATCGTGGTCACGGTGAACGAATAAAACCGCGCCGAACGTCTCTCGTCAGGCCGTGCTCTCTCCAATAATTCGCTTTCACCGAGGCAATAGCCGAGATCGTGGTCACGGTGAACGAATAAAACGGCACCAAACGTCTCTCGTCAGGCCGTGCTCTCTCCAATAATTCGCTTTCACCGAGGCAATAGCCGAGATCGTGTTCACGGTGAACGAATAAAACCGCGCCGAACGTCTCTCGTCAGGCCGTGCTCTCTCCAATAATTCGCCTTCACCGAGGCAATAGCCGAGATCGTGGTCACGGTGAACGAATATAACGGCGCCAAACGTCTCTCGTCAGGCCGTGCTCTCTCCAATAATTCGCTTTCACCGAGGCAATAGCCGAGATCGTGGTCACGGTGAACGAATAAAACGGCGCAAAACGTCTCTCGTCAGGCCGTGCTCTCTCCAATAATTCGCTTTCACCGAGGCAATAGCCGAGATCGTGGTCACGGTGAACGAATAAAACCGCGCCGAACGTCTCTCGTCAGGCCGTGCTCTCTCCAATAATTCGCTTTCACCGAGGCAATAGCCGAGATTGTGGTCACGGTGAACGAATAAAACGGCGCCAAACGTCTCTCGTCAGGCCGTGCTCTCTCCAATAATTCGCTTTCACCGAGGCAATAGCCGAGATCGTGGTCACGGTGAACGAATAAAACGGCGCCAAACGTCTCTCGTCAGGCCGTGCTCTCTCCAATAATTCGCTTTCACCGAGGCAATAGCCGAGATCGTGGTCACGGTGAACGAATAAAACCGCGCCGAACGTCTCTCGTCAGGCCGTGCTCTCTCCAATAATTCGCTTTCACCGAGGCAATAGCCGAGATTGTGGTCACGGTGAACGAATAAAACGGCGCCAAACGTCTCTCGTCAGGCCGTGCTCTCTCCAATAATTCGCTTTCACCGAGGCAATAGCCGAGATCGTGGTCACGGTGAACGAATAAAACCGCGCCGAACGTCTCTCGTCAGGCCGTGCTCTCTCCAATAATTCGCTTTCACCGAGGCAATAGCCGAGATCGTGGTCACGGTGAACGAATAAAACGGCGCCAAACGTCTCTCGTCAGGCCGTGCTCTCTCCAATAATTCGCTTTCACCGAGGCAATAGCCGAGATCGTGGTCACGGTGAACGAATAAAACGGGCGCCAAACGTCTCTCGTCAGGCCGTGCTCTCTCCAATAATTCGCTTTCACCGAGGCAATAGCCGAGATCGTGGTCACGGTGAACGAATAAAACCGCGCCGAACGTCTCTCGTCAGGCCGTGGTCTCTCCAATAATTCGCTTTCACCGAGGCAATAGCCGAGATCGTGGTCACGGTGAACGAATAAAACGGCACCAAACGTCTCTCGTCAGGCCGTGCTCTCTCCAATAATTCGCTTTCACCGAGGCAATAGCCGAGATCGTGTTCACGGTGAACGAATAAAACCGCGCCGAACGTCTCTCGTCAGGCCGTGCTCTCTCCAATAATTCGCCTTCACCGAGGCAATAGCCGAGATCGTGGTCACGGTGAACGAATATAACGGCGCCAAACGTCTCTCGTCAGGCCGTGCTCTCTCCAATAATTCGCTTTCACCGAGGCAATAGCCGAGATCGTGGTCACGGTGAACGAATAAAACGGCGCCAAACGTCTCTCGTCAGGCCGTGCTCTCTCCAATAATTCGCTTTCACCGAGGCAATAGCCGAGATCGTGGTCACGGTGAACGAATAAAACCGCGCCGAACGTCTCTCGTCAGGCCGTGCTCTCTCCAATAATTCGCTTTCACCGAGGCAATAGCCGAGATTGTGGTCACGGTGAACGAATAAAACGGCGCCAAACGTCTCTCGTCAGGCCGTGCTCTCTCCAATAATTCGCTTTCACCGAGGCAATAGCCGAGATCGTGGTCACGGTGAACGAATAAAACCGCGCCGAACGTCTCTCGTCAGGCCGTGCTCTCTCCAATAATTCGCTTTCACCGAGGCAATAGCCGAGATCGTGGTCACGGTGAACGAATAAAACGGCGCCAAACGTCTCTCGTCAGGCCGTGCTCTCTCCAATAATTCGCTTTCACCGAGGCAATAGCCGAGATCGTGGTCACGGTGAACGAATAAAACGGCGCCAAACGTCTCTCGTCAGGCCGTGCTCTCTCCAATAATTCGCTTTCACCGAGGCAATAGCCGAGATCGTGGTCACGGTGAACGAATAAAACCGCGCCGAACGTCTCTCGTCAGGCCGTGGTCTCTCCAATAATTCGCTTTCACCGAGGCAATAGCCGAGATCGTGGTCACGGTGAACGAAAAAAACCGCGCCAAACGTCTCTCGTCAGGCCGTGCTCTCTCCAATAATTCGCTTTCACCGAGGCAATAGGCGAGATCGTGGTCACGGTGAACGAATAAAACCGCGCCAAACGTCTCTCGTCAGGCCGTGCTCTCTCCAATAATTCGCTTTCACCGAGGCAATAGGCGAGATCGTGGTCACGGTGAACGAACAAAACCGCGCCAAACGTCTCTCGTCAGGCCGTGCTCTCTCCAATAATTCGCTTTCACCGAGGCAATAGGCGAGATCGTGGTCACGGTGAACGAATAAAACGGCGCCAAACGTCTCTCGTCAGGCCGTGCTCTCTCCAATAATTCGCTTTCACCGAGGCAATAGGCGAGATCGTGGTCACGGTGAACGAATAAAACCGCGCCGAACGTCTCTCGTCAGGCCGTGCTCTCTCCAATAATTCGCTTTCACCGAGGCAATAGGCGAGATCGTGGTCACGGTGAACGAATAAAACCGCGCCAAACGTCTCTCGTCAGGCCGTGCTCTCTCCAATAATTCGCTTTCACCGAGGCAATAGGCGAGATCGTGGTCACGGTGAACGAATAAAACCGCGCCAAACGTCTCTCGTCAGGCCGTGCTCTCTCCAATAATTCGCTTTCACCGAGGCAATAGGCGAGATCGTGGTCACGGTGAACGAATAAAACCGCGCCAAACGTCTCTCGTCAGGCCGTGCTCTCTCCAATAATTCGCTTTCACCGAGGCAATAGGCGAGATCGTGGTCACGGTGAACGAATAAAACCGCGCCGAACGTCTCTCGTCAGGCCGTGCTCTCTCCAATAATTCGCTTTCACCGAGGCAATAGCCGAGATCGTGGTCACGGTGAACGAATAAAACCGCGCCAAACGTCTCTCGTCAGGCCGTGCTCTCTCCAATAATTCGCTTTCACCGAGGCAATAGGCGAGATCGTGGTCACGGTGAACGAATAAAACCGCGCCAAACGTCTCTCGTCAGGCCGTGCTCTCTCCAATAATTCGCTTTCACCGAGGCAATAGGCGAGATCGTGGTCACGGTGAACGAATAAAACCGCGCCAAACGTCTCTCGTCAGGCCGTGCTCTCTCCAATAATTCGCTTTCACCGAGGCAATAGGCGAGATCGTGGTCACGGTGAACGAATAAAACGGCGCCAAACGTCTCTCGTCAGGCCGTGCTCTCTCCAATAATTCGCTTTCACCGAGGCAATAGGCGAGATCGTGGTCACGGTGAACGAATAAAACCGCGCCGAACGTCTCTCGTCAGGCCGTGCTCTCTCCAATAATTTGCTTTCACCGAAGCAATAGGCGAGATCGTGGTCACGGTGAACGAATAAAACCGCGCCGAACGTCTCTCGTCAGGCCGTGCTCTCTCCAATAATTCGCTTTCACCGAGGCAATAGGCGAGATCGTGGTCACGGTGAACGAATAAAACCGCGCCAAACGTCTCTCGTCAGGCCGTGCTCTCTCCAATAATTCGCTTTCACCGAGGCAATAGGCGAGATCGTGGTCACGGTGAACGAATAAAACGGCGCCAAACGTCTCTCGTCAGGCCGTGCTCTCTCCAATAATTCGCTTTCAGCGAGGCAATAGGCGAGATCGTGGTCACGGTGAACGAATAAAACCGCGCCAAACGTCTCTCGTCAGGCCGTGCTCTCTCCAATAATTCGCTTTCACCGAGGCAATAGGCGAGATCGTGGCCACGGTGAACGAATAAAACCGCGCCAAACGTCTCTCGTCAGGCCGTGCTCTCTCCAATAATTCGCTTTCACCGAGGCAATAGGCGAGATCGTGGTCACGGTGAACGAATAAAACGGCGCCAAACGTCTCTCGTCAGGCCGTGCTCTCTCCAATAATTCGCTTTCACCGAGGCAATAGGCGAGATCGTGGTCACGGTGAACGAATAAAACCGCGCCGAACGTCTCTCGTCAGGCCGTGCTCTCTCCAATAATTCGCTTTCACCGAGGCAATAGGCGAGATCGTGGTCACGGTGAACGAATAAAACGGCTCCAAACGTCTCTCGTCAGGCCGTGCTCTCTCCAATAATTCGCTTTCACCGAGGCAATAGGCGAGATCGTGGTCACGGTGAACGAATAAAACCGCGCCGAACGTCTCTCGTCAGGCCGTGCTCTCTCCAATAATTTGCTTTCACCGAGGCAATAGGCGAGATCGTGGTCACGGTGAACGAATAAAACGGCGCCAAACGTCTCTCGTCAGGCCGTGCTCTCTCCAATAATTCGCTTTCACCGAGGCAATAGGCGAGATCGTGGTCACGGTGAACGAATAAAACCGCGCCGAACGTCTCTCGTCAGGCCGTGCTCTCTCCAATAATTCGCTTTCACCGAGGCAATAGGCGAGATCGTGGTCACGGTGAACGAATAAAACCGCGCCAAACGTCTCTCGTGAGGCCGTGCTCTCTCCAATAATTCGCTTTCACCGAGGCAATAGGCGAGATCGTGGTCACGGTGAACGAATAAAACGGCGCCAAACGTCTCTCGTCAGGCCGTGCTCTCTCCAATAATTCGCTTTCACCGAGGCAGTAGGCGAGATCGTGGTCACGGTGAACGAATAAAACCGCGCCAAACGTCTCTCGTCAGGCCGTGCTCTCTCCAATAATTCGCTTTCACCGAGGCAATAGGCGAGATCGTGGTCACGGTGAACGAATAAAACGGCGCCAAACGTCTCTCGTCAGGCCGTGCTCTCTCCAATAATTCGCTTTCACCGAGGCAATAGGCGAGATCGTGGTCACGGTGAACGAATAAAACGGCGCCAAACGTCTCTCGTCAGGCCGTGCTCTCTCCAATAATTCGCTTTCACCGAGGCAATAGGCGAGATCGTGGTCACGGTGAACGAATAAAACGGCGCCAAACGTCTCTCGTCAGGCCGTGCTCTCTCCAATAATTCGCTTTCAGCGAGGCAATAGGCGAGATCGTGGTCACGGTGAACGAATAAAACCGCGCCAAACGTCTCTCGACAGGCCGTGCTCTCTCCAATAATTCGCTTTCACCGAGGCAATAGGCGAGATCGTGGCCACGGTGAACGAATAAAACCGCGCCAAACGTCTCTCGTCAGGCCGTGCTCTCTCCAATAATTCGCTTTCACCGAGGCAATAGGCGAGATCGTGGTCACGGTGAACGAATAAAACGGCGACAAACGTCTCTCGTCAGGCCATGCTCTCTCCAATAATTCGCTTTCACCGAGGCAATAGGCGAGATCGTGGTCACGGTGAACGAATAAAACCGCGCCGAACGTCTCTCGTCAGGCCGTGCTCTCTCCAATAATTCACTTTCACCGAGGCAATAGGCGAGATCGTGGTCACGGTGAACGAATAAAACGGCTCCAAACGTCTCTCGTCAGGCCGTGCTCTCTCCAATAATTCGCTTTCACCGAGGCAATAGGCGAGATCGTGGTCACGGTGAACGAATAAAACCGCGCCGAACGTCTCTCGTCAGGCCGTGCTCTCTCCAATAATTCGCTTTCACCGAGGCAATAGGCGAGATCGTGGTCACGGTGAACGAATAAAACGGCGCCAAACGTCTCTCGTCAGGCCGTGCTCTCTCCAATAATTCGCTTTCACCGAGGCAATAGGCGAGATCGTGGTCACGGTGAACGAATAAAACCGCGCCGAACGTCTCTCGTCAGGCCGTGCTCTCTCCAATAATTCGCTTTCACCGAGGCAATAGGCGAGATCGTGGTCACGGTGAACGAATAAAACCGCGCCAAACGTCTCTCGTCAGGCCGTGCTCTCTCCAATAATTCGCTTTCACCGAGGCAATAGGCGAGATCGTGGTCACGGTGAACGAATAAAACGGCGCCAAACGTCTCTCGTCAGGCCGTGCTCTCTCCAATAATTCGCTTTCACCGAGGCAATAGGCGAGATCGTGGTCACGGTGAACGAATAAAACCGCGCCAAACGTCTCTCGTCAGGCCGTGCTCTCTCCAATAATTCGCTTTCACCGAGGCAATAGGCGAGATCGTGGTCACGGTGAACGAATAAAACGGCGCCAAACGTCTCTCGTCAGGCCGTGCTCTCTCCAATAATTCGCTTTCACCGAGGCAATAGGCGAGATCGTGGTCACGGTGAACGAATAAAACGGCGCCAAACGTCTCTCGTCAGGCCGTGCTCTCTCCAATAATTCGCTTTCACCGAGGCAATAGGCGAGATCCTGGTCACGGTGAACGAATAAAACCGCGCCAAACGTCTCTCGTCAGGCCGTGCTCTCTCCAATAATTCGCTTTCACCGAGGCAATGGGCGAGATCGTGGTCACGGTGAACGAATAAAACCGCGCCAAACGTCTCTCGTCAGGCCGTGCTCTCTCCAATAATTCGCTTTCACCGAGGCAATAGGCGAGATCGTGGTCACGGTGAACGAATAAAACGGCGCAAAACGTCTCTCGTCAGGCCGTGCTCTCTCCAATAATTCGCTTTCACCGAGGCAATAGGCGAGATCGTGGTCACGGTGAACGAATAAAACCGCGCCAAACGTCTCTCGTCAGGCCGTGCTCTCTCCAATAATTCGCTTTCACCGAGGCAATAGGCGAGATCGTGGTCACGGTGAACGAATAAAACCGCGCCAAACGTCTCTCGTCAGGCCGAGCTCTCTCCAATAATTCGCTTTCACCGAGGCAATAGGCGAGATCGTGGTCACGGTGAACGAATAAAACGGCGCCAAACGTCTCTCGTCAGGCCGTGCTCTCTCCAATAATTCGCTTTCACCGAGGCAATAGGCGAGATCGTGGTCACGGTGAACGAATAAAACCGCGCCAAACGTCTCTCGTCAGGCCGTGCTCTCTCCAATAATTCGCTTTCACCGAGGCAATAGGCGAGATCGTTGTCACGGTGAACGAATAAAACGGCGCCAAACGTATCTCGTCAGGCCGTGCTCTCTCCAATAATTCGCTTTCACCGAGGCAATAGGCGAGATCGTGGTCACGGTGAACGAATAAAACGGCGCCAAACGTCTCTCGTCAGGCCGTGCTCTCTCCAATAATTCGCTTTCACCGAGGCAATAGGCGAGATCGTGGTCACGGTGAACGAATAAAACGGCGCCAAACGTCTCTCGTCAGGCCGTGCTCTCTCCAATAATTCGCTTTCACCGAGGCAATAGGCGAGATCGAGGTCACGGTGAACGAATAAAACCGCGCCAAACGTCTCTCGTCAGGCCGTGCTCTCTCCAATAATTCGCTTTCACCGAGGCAATAGGCGAGATCGTGGTCACGGTGAACGAATAAAACCGCGCCAAACGTCTCTCGTCAGGCCGTGCTCTCTCCAATAATTCGCTTTCACCGAGGCAATAGGCGAGATCGTGGTCACGGTGAACGAATAAAACGGCGCCAAACGTCTCTCGTCAGGCCGTGCTCTCTCCAATAATTCGCTTTCACCGAGGCAATAGGCGAGATCGTGGTCACGGTGAACGAATAAAACCGCGCCAAACGTCTCTCGTCAGGCCGTGCTCTCTCCAATAATTCGCTTTCACCGAGGCAATAGGCGAGATCGTGGTCACGGTGAACGAATAAAACCGCGCCAGACGTCTCTCGTCAGGCCGTGCTCTCTCCAATAATTCGCTTTCACCGAGGCAATAGGCGAGATCGTGGTCATGGTGAACGAATAAAACGGCGCCAAACGTCTCTCGTCAGGCCGTTCTCTCTCCAATAATTCGCTTTCACCGAGGCAATATGCGAGATCGTGGTCACGGTGAACGAATAAAACCGCGCCGAACGTCTCTAGTCAGGCCGTGCTCTCTCCAATAATTCGCTTTCACCGAGGCAATAGGCGAGATCGTGGTCACGGTGAACGAATAAAACGGCGCCAAACGTCTCTCGTCAGGCCGTGCTCTCTCCAATAATTCGCTTTCACCGAGGCAATAGGCGAGATCGTGGTCACGGTGAACGAATAAAACGGCGCCAAACGTCTCTCGTCAGGCCGTGCTCTCTCCAATAATTCGCTTTCACCGAAGCAATAGGCGAGATCGTGGTCACGGTGAACGAATAAAACCGCGCCAAACGTCTCTCGTCAGGCCGTGCTCTCTCCAATAATTCGCTTTCACCGAGGCAATAGGCGAGATCGTGGTCACGGTGAACGAATAAAACCGCGCCAAACGTCTCTCGTCAGGCCGTGCTCTCTACAATAATTCGCTTTCACCGAGGCAATAGGCGAGATCGTGGTCACGGTGAACGAATAAAACCGCGCCAAACGTCTCTCGTCAGGCCGTGCTCTCTCCAATAATTCGCTTTCACCGAGGCAATAGGCGAGATCGTGGTCACGGTGAACGAATAAAACGGCGCCAAACGTCTCTCGTCAGGCCGTGCTCTCTCCAATAATTCGCTTTCACCGAGGCAATAGGCGAGATCGTGGTCACGGTGAACGAATAAAACCGCGCCAAACGTCTCTCGTCAGGCCGTGCTCTCTCCAATAATTCGCTTTCACCGAGGCAATAGGCGAGATCGTGGTCACGGTGAACGAATAAAACCGCGCCAAACGTCTCTCGTCAGGCCGTGCTCTCTCCAATAATTCGCTTTCACCGAGGCAATAGGCGAAATCGTGGTCACGGTGAACGAATAAAACGGCGCCAAACGTCTCTCGTCAGGCCGTGCTCTCTCCAATAATTCGCTTTCACCGAGGCAATAGGCGAGATCGTGGTCACGGTGAACGAATAAAACCGCGCCAAACGTCTCTCGTCAGGCCGTGCTCTCTACAATAATTCGCTTTCACCGAGGCAATAGGCGAGATCGTGGTCACGGTGAACGAATAAAACCGCGCCAAACGTCTCTCGTCAGGCCGTGCTCTCTCCAATAATTCGCTTTCACCGAGGCAATAGGCGAGATCGTGGTCACGGTGAACGAATAAAACGGCGCCAAACGTCTCTCGTCAGGCCGTGCTCTCTCCAATAATTCGCTTTCACCGAGGCAATAGGCGAGATCGTGGTCACGGTGAACGAATAAAACCGCGCCGAACGTCTCTCGTCAGGCCGTGCTCTCTCCAATAATTCGCTTTCACCGAGGCAATAGGCGAGATCGTGGTCACGGTGAACGAATAAAACCGCGCCAAACGTCTCTCGTCAGGCCGTGCTCTCTCCAATAATTCGCTTTCACCGAGGCAATAGGCGAGATCGTGGTCACGGTGAACGAATAAAACCGCGCCAAACGTCTCTCGTCAGGCCGTGCTCTCTCCAATAATTCGCTTTCACCGAGGCAATAGGCGAGATCGTGGTCACGGTGAACGAATAAAACGGCGCCAAACGTCTCTCGTCAGGCCGTGCTCTCTCCAATAATTCGCTTTCACCGAGGCAATAGGCGAGATCGTGGTCACGGTGAACGAATAAAACGGCGCCAAACGCCTCTCGTCAGGCCGTGCTCTCTCCAATAATTCGCTTTCACCGAGGCAATAGCCGAGATCGTGGTCACGGTGGACGAATAAAACCGCGCCGAACGTCTCTCGTCAGGCCGTGCTCTCTCCAATAATTCGCTTTCACCGAGGCAATAGGCGAGATCGTGGTCACGGTGAACGAATAAAACGGCGCCAAACGCTTCTCGTCAGGCCGTGCTCTCTCCAATAATTCGCTTTCACCGAGGCAATAGCCGAGATCGTGGTCACGGTGAACGAATAAAACCGCGCCAAACGTCTCTCGTCAGGCCGTGCTCTCTCCAATAATTCGCTTTCACCGAGGCAATAGGCGAGATCGTGGTCACGGTGAACGAATAAAACGGCGCCAAACGCTTCTCGTCAGGCCGTGCTCTCTCCAATAATTCGCTTTCACCGAGGCAATAGCCGAGATCGTGGTCACGGTGAACGAATAAAACCGCGCCAAACGTCTCTCGTCAGGCCGTGCTCTCTCCAATAATTCGCTTTCACCGAGGCAATAGGCGAGATCGTGGTCACGGTGAACGAATAAAACCGCGCCAAACGTCTCTCGTCAGGCCGTGCTCTCTCCAATAATTCGCTTTCACCGAGGAAATAGGCGAGATCGTGGTCACGGTGAACGAATAAAACCGCGCCAAACGTCTCTCGTCAGGCCGTGCTCTCTCCAATAATTCCCTTTCACCGAGGCAATAGGCGAGATCGTGGTCACGGTGAACGAATAAAACCGCGCCAAACGTCTCTCGTCAGGCCGTGCTCTCTCCAATAATTCGCTTTCACCGAGGCAATAGGCGAGATCGTGGTCACGGTGAACGAATAAAACCGCGCCAAACGTCTCTCGTCAGGCCGTGCTCTCTCCAATAATTCGCTTTCACCGAGGCAATAGGCGAGATCGTGGTCACGGTGAACGAATCAAACCGCGCCAAACGTCTCTCGTCAGGCCGTGCTCTCTCCAATAATTCGCTTTCACCGAGGCAATAGGCGAGATCGTGGTCACGGTGAACGAATAAAACCGCGCCGAACGTCTCTCGTCAGGCCGTGCTCTCTCCAATAATTCGCTTTCACCGAGGCAATAGGCGAGATCGTGGTCACGGTGAACGAATAAAACCGCGCCAAACGTCTCTCGTCAGGCCGTGCTCTCTCCAATAATTCGCTTTCACCGAGGCAATAGGCGAGATCGTGGTCACGGTGAACGAATAAAACCGCGCCAAACGTCTCTCGTCAGGCCGTGCTCTCTCCAATAATTCGCTTTCACCGAGGCAATAGGCGAGATCGTGGTCACGGTGAACGAATAAAACCGCACCAAACGTCTCTCGTCAGGCCGTGCTCTCTCCAATAATTCGCTTTCACCGAGGCAATACGCGAGATCGTGGTCACGGTGAACGAATAAAACAGCGCCGAACGTCTCTCGTCAGGCCGTGCTCTCTCCAATAATTCGCTTTCACCGAGGCAATAGCCGAGATCGTGGTCACGGTGAACGAATAAAACCGCGCCGAACGTCTCTCGTCAGGCCGTGCTCTCTCCAATAATTCGCTTTCACCGAGGCAATAGGCGAGATCGTGGTCACGGTGAACGAATAAAACCGCGCCGAACGTCTCTCGTCAGGCCGTGCTCTCTCCAATAATTCGCTTTCACCGAGGCAATAGCCGAGATCGTGGTCACGGTGAACGAATAAAACCGCGCCGAACGTCTCTCGTCAGGCCGTGCTCTCTCCAATAATTCGCTTTCACCGAGGCAATAGGCGAGATCGTGGTCACGGTGAACGAATAAAACCGCGCCGAACGTCTCTCGTCAGGCCGTGCTCTCTCCAATAATTCGCTTTCACCGAGGCAATAGCCGAGATCGTGGTCACGGTGAACGAATAAAACCGCGCCGAACGTCTCTCGTCAGGCCGTGCTCTCTCCAATAATTCGCTTTCAAAGAGGCAATAGGCGAGATCGTGGTCACGGTGAACGAATAAAACCGCGCCGAACGCCTCTCATCAGGCCGTGCTCTCTCCAATAATTCGCTTTCACCGAGGCAATAGCCGAGATCGTGGTCACGGTGAACGAATAAAACCGCGCCGAACGTCTCTCGTCAGGCCGTGCTCTCTCCAATAATTCGCTTTCACCGAGGCAATAGCCGAGATCGTGGTCACGGTGAACGAATAAAACCGCGCCGAACGTCTCTCGTCAGGCCGTGCTCTCTCCAATAATTCGCTTTCACCGAGGCAATAGGCGAGATCGTGGTCACGGTGAACGAATAAAACCGCGCCGAACGTCTCTCGTCAGGCCGTGCTCTCTCCAATATTTCGCTTTCACCGAGGCAATAGGCGAGATCGTGGTCACGGTGAACGAATAAAACCGCGCCAAACGTCTCTCGTCAGGCCGTGCTCTCTCCAATAATTCGCTTTCACCGAGGCAATAGGCGAGATCGTGGTCACGGTGAACGAATAAAACGGCGCCAAACGTCTCTCGTCAGGCCGTGCTCTCTCCAATAATTCGCTTTCACCGAGGCAATAGGCGAGATCGTGGTCACGGTGAACGAATAAAACCGCGCCAAACGTCTCTCGTCAGGCCGTGCTCTCTCCAATAATTCGCTTTCACCGAGGCAATAGGCGAGATCGTGGTCACGGTGAACAAATAAAACCGCGCCAAACGTCTCTCGTCAGGCCGTGCTCTCTCCAATAATTCGCTTTCACCGAGGCAATAGGCGAAATCGTGGTCACGGTGAACGAATAAAACGGCGCCAAACGTCTCTCGTCAGGCCGTGCTCTCTCCAATAATTCGCTTTCACCGAGGCAATAGGCGAGATCGTGGTCACGGTGAACGAATAAAACCGCGCCAAACGTCTCTCGTCAGGCCGTGCTCTCTCCAATAATTCGCTTTCACCGAGGCAATAGGCGAGATCGTGGTCACGGTGAACGAATAAAACCGCGCCAAACGTCTCTCGTCAGGCCGTGCTCTCTCCAATAATTCGCTTTCACCGAGGCAATAGCCGAGATCGTGGTTACGGTGAACGAATAAAACGGCGCCGAACGTCTCTCGTCAGGCCGTGCTCTCTCCAATAATTCGCTTTCACCGAGGCAATAGCCGAGATCGTGGTCACGGTGAACGAATAAAACCGCGCCAAACGTCTCTCGTCAGGCCGTGCTCTCTCCAATAATTCGCTTTCAACGAGGCAATAGCCGAGATCGTGGTCACGGTGAACGAATAAAACGGCGCCGAACGTCTCTCGTCAGGCCGTGCTCTCTCCAATAATTCGCTTTCACCGAGGCAATAGCCGAGATCGTGGTCACGGTGAACGAATAAAACCGCGCCAAACGTCTCTCGTCAGGCCGTGCTCTCTCCAATAATTCGCTTTGAACGAGGCAAAGCCGAGATCGTGGTCACGGTGAACGAATAAAACCGCGCCAAACGTCTCTCGTCAGGCCGTGCTCTCTCCAATAATTCGCTTTCACCGAGGCAATAGCCGAGATCGTGGTCACGGTGAACGAATAAAACCCCGCCAAACGTCTCTCGTCAGGCCGTGCTCTCTCCAATAATTCGCTTTCAACGAGGCAATAGCCGAGATCGTGGTCACGGTGAACGAATAAAACCGCGCCGAACGTCTCTCGTCAGGACGTGCTCTCTCCAATAATTCGCTTTCACCGAGGCAATAGCCGAGATCGTGGTCACGGTGAACGAATAAAACGGCGCTGAACGTCTCTCGTCAGGCCGTGCTCTCTCCAATAATTCGCTTTCACCGAGGCAATAGCCGAGATCGTGGTCACGGTGAACGAATAAAACCGCGCCGAACGTCTCTCGTCAGGCCGTGCTCTCTCCAATAATTCGCTTTCACCGAGGCAATAGCCGAGATCGTGGTCACGGTGAACGAATAAAACGGCGCCGAACGTCTCTCGTCAGGCCGTGCTCTCTCCAATAATTCGCTTTCACCGAGGCAATAGCCGAGATCGTGGTCACGGTGAACGAATAAAACCGCGCCAAACGTCTCTCGTCAGGCCGTGCTCTCTCCAATAATTCGCTTTCACCGAGGCAATAGCCGAGATCGTGGTCACGGTGAACGAATAAAACCGCGCCAAACGTCTCTCGTCAGGTCGTGCTCTCTCCAATAATTCGCTTTCACCGAGGCAATAGCCGAGATCGTGGTCACGGTGAACGAATAAAACCGCGCCAAACGTCTCTCGTCAGGCCGTGCTCTCTCCAATAATTCGCTTTCACCGAGGCAATAGCCGAGATCGTGGTCACGGTGAACGAATAAAACCGCGCCAAACGTCTCTCGTCAGGCCGTGCTCTCTCCAATAATTCGCTTTCACCGAGGCAATAGCCAAGATCGTGGTCACGGTGAACGAATAAAACCGCGCCAAACGTCTCTCGTCAGGCCGTGCTCTCTCCAATAATTCGCTTTCACCGAGGCAATAGCCGAGATCGTGGTCACGGTGAACGAATAAAACCGCGCCAAACGTCTCTCGTCAGGCCGTGCTCTCTCCAATAATTCGCTTTCAACGAGGCAATAGCCGAGATCGTGGTCACGGTGAACGAATAAAACGGCGCCGAACGTCTCTCGTCAGGCCGTGCTCTCTCCAATAATTCGCTTTCACCGAGGCAATAGCCGAGATCGTGGTCACGGTGAACGAATAAAACCGCGCCAAACGTCTCTCGTCGGGCCGTGCTCTCTCCAATAATTCGCTTTCACCGAGGCAATAGCCGAGATCGTGGTCACGGTGAACGAATAAAACCGCGCCAAACGTCTCTCGTCAGGCCGTGCTCTCTCCAATAATTCGCTTTCACCGAGGCAATAGCCAAGATGGTGGTCACGGTGAACGAATAAAACCGCGCCGAACGTCTCTCGTCAGGCCGTGCTCTCTCCAATAATTCGCTTTCACCGAGGCAATAGCCGAGATCGTGGTCACGGTGAACGAATAAAACCGCGCCAAACGTCTCTCGTCAGGCCGTGCTCTCTCCAATAATTCGCTTTCACCGAGGAAATAGCCGAGATCGTGGTCACGGTGAACGAATAAAACCGCGCCAAACGTCTCTCGTCAGGCCGTGCTCTCTCCAATAATTCGCTTTCACCGAGGCAATAGCCGAGATCGTGGTCACGGTGAACGAATAAAACCGCGCCGAACGTCTCTCGTCAGGCCGTGCTCTCTCCAATAATTCGCTTTCACCGAGGCAATAGCCGAGATCGTGGTCACGGTGAACGAATAAAACGGCGCCGAACGTCTCTCGTCAGGCCGCGCTCTCTCCAATAATTCGCTTTCACCGAGGCAATAGCCGAGATCGTGGTCACGGTGAACGAATAAAACCGCGCCGAACGTCTCTCGTCAGGCCGTGCTCTCTCCAATAATTCGCTTTCACCGAGGCAATAGCCGAGATCGTGGTCACGGTGAACGAATAAAACGGCGCCAAACGTACCTCGTCAGGCCGTGCTCTCTCCAATAATTCGCTTTCACCGAGGCAATAGCCGAGATCGTGGTCACGGTGAACGAATAAAACCGCGCCGAACGTCTCTCGTCAGGCCGTGCTCTCTCCAATAATTCGCTTTCACCGAGGCAATAGCCGAGATCGTGGTCACGGTGAACGAATAAAACGGCGCCAAACGTCTCTCGTCAGGCCGTGCTCTCTCCAATAATTCGCTTTCACCGAGGCAATAGCCGAGATCGTGGTCACGGTGAACGAATAAAACCGCGCCGAACGTCTCTCGTCAGGCCGTGCTCTCTCCAATAATTCGCTTTCACCGAGGCAATAGCCGAGATCGTGGTCACGGTGAACGAATAAAACGGCGCCGAACGTCTCTCGTCAGGCCGTGCTCTCTCCAATAATTCGCTTTCACCGAGGCAATAGCCGAGATTGTGGTCACGGTGAACGAATAAAACCGCGCCAAACGTCTCTCGTCAGGCCGTGCTCTCTCCAATAATTCGCTTTCAACGAGGCAATTGCCGAGATCGTGGTCACGGTGAACGAATAAAACCGCGCCAAACGTCTCTCGTCAGGCCGTGCTCTCTCCAATAATTCGCTTTCACCGAGGCAATAGCCGAGATCGTGGTCACGGTGAACGAATAAAACCGCGCCAAACGTCTCTCGTCAGGCCGTGCTCTCTCCAATAATTCGCTTTCAACGAGGCAATAGCCGAGATCGTGGTCACGGTGAACGAATAAAACCGCGCCGAACGTCTCTCGTCAGGCCATGCTCTCTCCAATAATTCGCTTTCACCGAGGCAATAGCCGAGATCGTGGTCACGGTGAACGAATAAAACCGCGCCGAACGTCTCTCGTCAGGCCGTGCTCTCTCCAATAATTCGCTTTCAACGAGGCAATAGCCGAGATCGTGGTCACTGTGAACGAATAAAACCGCGCCAAAAGTCTCTCGTCAGGCCGTGCTCTCTCCAATAATTCGCTTTCACTGAGGCAATAGCCGAGATCGTGGTCACGGTGAACGAATAAAACCGCGCCAAACGTCTCTCGTCAGGCCGTGCTCTCTCCAATAATTCGCTTTCAACGAGGCAATAGCCGAGATCGTGGTCACGGTGAACGAATAAAACCGCGCCGAACGTCTCTCGTCAGGCCGTGCTCTCTCCAATATTTCGCTTTCACCGAGGCAATAGCCGAGATCGTGGTCACGGTGAACGAATAAAACCGCGCCGAACGTCTCTCGTCAGGCCGTGCTCTCTCCAATAATTCGCTTTCACCGAGGCAATAGCCGAGATCGTGGTCACGGTGAACGAATAAAACCGCGCCGAACGTCTCTCGTCAGGCCGTGCTCTCTCCAATAATTCGCTTTCACCGAGGCAATAGCCGAGATCGTGTTCACGGTGAACGAATAAAACCGCGCCCAACGTCTCTCGTCAGGCCGTGCTCTCTCCAATAATTCGCTTTCACCGAGGCAATAGCCGAGATCGTGGTCACGGTGAACGAATAAAACCGCGCCGAACGTCTCTCGTCAGGCCGTGCTCTCTCCAATAATTCGCTTTCACCGAGGCAATAGCCGAGATCGTGGTCACGGTGAACGAATAAAACCGCGCCGAACGTCTCTCGTCAGGCCGTGCTCTCTCCAATAATTCGCTTTCACCGAGGCAATAGCCGAGATCGTGGTCACGGTGAACGAATAAAACCGCGCCGAACGTCTCTCGTCAGGCCGTGCTCTCTCCAATAATTTGCTTTCAACGAGGCAATAGCCGAGATCGTGGTCACGGTGAACGAATAAAACCGCGCCAAACGTCTCTCCTCAGGCCGTGCTCTCTCCAATAATTCGCTTTCACCGAGGCAATAGCCGAGATCGTGGTCACGGTGAACGAATAAAACCGCGCCGAACGTCTCTCGTCAGGCCGTGCTCTCGCCAATAAATCGCTTTCACAGAGGCAATAGCCGAGATCGTGGTCACGGTGAACGAATAAAACCGCGCCAAACGTCTCTCGTCAGGCCGTGCTCTCTCCAATAATTCGCTTTCAACGAGGCAATAGCCGAGATCGTGGTCACGGTGAACGAATAAAACCGCGCCAGACGTCTCTCGTCAGGCCGTGCTCTCTCCAATAATTCGCTTTCACCGAGGCAATAGCCGAGATCGTGGTCACGGTGAACGAATAAAACCGCGCCGAACGTCTCTCGTCAGGCCGTGCTCTCTCCAATAATTCGCTTTCAACGAGGCAATAGCCGAGATCGTGGTCACGGTGAACGAATAAAACCGCGCCAAACGTCTCTCGTCAGGCCGTGCTCTCTCCAATAATTCGCTTTCACCGAGGCAATAGCCGAGATCGTGGTCACGGTGAACGAATAAAACCGCGCCGAACGTCTCTCGTCAGCCCGTGCTCTCTCCAATAATTCGCTTTCACCGAGGCAATAGCCGAGATCGTGGTCACGGTGAACGAATAAAACGGCGCCGAACGTCTCTCGTCAGGCCGTGCTCTCTCCAATAATTCGCTTTCACCGAGGCAATAGCCGAGATCGTGGTCACGGTGAACGAATAAAACCGCGCTAAACGTCTCTCGTCAGGCCGTGCTCTCTCCAATAATTCGCTTTCACCGAGGCAATAGCCGAGATCGTGGTCACGGCGAACGAATAAAACCGCGCCAAACGTCTCTCGTCAGGCCGTGCTCTCTCCAATAATTCGCTTTCACCGAGGCAATAGCCGAGATCGTGGTCACGGTGAACGAATAAAACCGCGCCAAACGTCTCTCGTCAGGCCGTGCTCTCTCCAATAATTCGCTTTCACCGAGGCAATAGCCGAGATCGTGGTCACGGTGAACGAATAAAACCGCGCCAAACGTCTCTCGTCAGGCCGTGCTCTCTCCAATAATTCGCTTTCACCGAGGCAATAGCCGAGATCGTGGTCACGGTGAACGAATAAAACCGCGCCAAACGTCTCTCGTCAGGCCGTGCTCTCTCCAATAATTCGCTTTCACCGAGGCAATAGCCGAGATCGTGGTCACGGTGAACGAATAAAACCGCGCCGAACGTCTCTCGTCAGGCCGTGCTCTCTCCAATAATTCGCTTTCACCGAGGCAATAGCCGAGATCGTGGTCACGGTGAACGAATAAAACGGCGCCGAACGTCTCTCGTCAGGCCGTGCTCTCTCCAATAATTCGCTATCACCGAGGCAATAGCCGAGATCGTGGTCACGGTGAACGAATAAAACCGCGCCAAACGTCTCTCGTCAGGCCGTGCTCTCTCCAATAATTCGCTTTCACCGAGGCAATAGCCGAGATCGTGGTCACGGTGAACGAATAAAACCGCGCCAAACGTCTCTCGTCAGGCCGTGCTCTCTCCAATAATTCGCTTTCACCGAGGCAATAGCCGAGATCGTGGTCACGGTGAACGAATAAAACCGCGCCGAACGTCTCTCGTCAGGCCGTGCTCTCTCCAATAATTCGCTTTCACCGAGGCAATAGCCGAGATCGTGGTCACGGTGAACGAATAAAACCGCGCCAAACGTCTCTCGTCAGGCCGTGCTCTCTCCAATAATTCGCTTTCACCGAGGCAATAGCCGAGATCGTGGTCACGGTGAACGAATAAAACCGCGCCAAACGTCTCTCGTCAGGCCGTGCTCTCTCCAATAATTCGCTTTCACCGAGGCAATAGCCGACATCGTGGTCACAGTGAACGAATAAAACCGCGCCAAACGTCTCTCGTCAGGCCGTGCTCTCTCCAATAATTCGCTTTCACCGAGGCAATAGCCGAGATCGTGGTCACGGTGAACGAATAAAACCGCGCCGAACGTCTCTCGTCAGGCCGTGCTCTCTCCAATAATTCGCTTTCACCGAGGCCATAGCCGAGATCGTGGTCACGGTGAACGAATAAAACGGCGCCGAATGTCTCTCGTCAGGCCGTGCTCTCTCCAATAATTCGCTTTCACCGAGGCAATAGCCGAGATCGTGGTCACGGTGAACGAATAAAACCGCGCCAAACGTCTCTCGTCAGGCCGTGCTCTCTCCAATAATTCGCTTTCACCGAGGCAATAGCCGAGATCGTGGTCACGGTGAACGAATAAAACCGCGCCAAACGTCTCTCGTCAGGCCGTGCTCTCTCCAATAATTCGCATTCACCGAGGCAATAGCCGAGATCGTGGTCACGGTGAACGAATAAAACCGCGCCGAACGTCTCTCGTCAGGCCGTGCTCTCTCCAATAATTCGCTTTCACCGAGGCAATAGCCGAGATCATGGTCACGGTGAACGAATAAAACCGCGCCAAACGTCTCTCGTCAGGCCGTGCTCTCTCCAATAATTCGCTTTCACCGAGGCAATAGCCGAGATCGTGGTCACGGTGAACGAATAAAACCGCGCCAAACGTCTCTCGTCAGGCCGTGCTCTCTCCAATAATTCGCTTTCACCGAGGCAATAGCCGAGATCGTGGTCACGGTGAACGAATAAAACCGCGCCAAACGTCTCTCGTCAGGCCGTGCTCTCTCCAATAATTCGCTTTCACCGAGGCAATAGCCGAGATCGTGGTTACGGTGAACGAACAAAACCGCGCCAAACGTCTCTCGTCAGGCCGTGCTCTCTCCAATAATTCGCTTTCACCGAGGCAATAGCCGAGATCGTGGTCACGGTGAACGAATAAAACCGCGCCAAACGTCTCTCGTCAGGCCGTGCTCTCTCCAATAATTCGCTTTCACCGAGGCAATAGCCGAGATCGTGGTCACGGTGAACGAATAAAACCGCGCCAAACGTCTCTCGTCAGGCCGTGCTCTCTCCAATAATTCGCTTTCACCGAGGCAATAGCCGAGATCGTGGTCACGGTGAACGAACAAAACCGCGCCAAACGTCTCTCGTCAGGCCGTGCTCTCTCCAATAATTCGCTTTCACCGATTCAATAGCCGAGATCGTGGTCACGGTGAACGAATAAAACCGCGCCAAACGTCTCTCGTCAGGCCGTGCTCTCTCCAATAATTCGCTTTCACCGAGGCAATAGCCGAGATCGTGGTCACGGTGAACGAATAAAACCGCGCCAAACGTCTCTCGTCAGGCCGTGCTCTCTCCAATAATTCGCTTTCACCGAGGCAATAGCCGAGATCGTGGTCACGGTGAACGAATAAAACCGCGCCAAACGTCTCTCGTCAGGCCGTGCTCTCTCCAATAATTCGCTTTCACCGAGGCAATAGCCGAGATCGTGGTCACGGTGAACGAATAAAACCGCGCCGAACGTCTCTCGTCAGGCCGTGCTCTCTCCAATAATTCGCTTTCACCGAGGCAATAGCCGAGATCGTGGTCACGGTGAACGAATAAAACCGCGCCAAACGTCTCTCGTCAGGCCGTGCTCTCTCCAATAATTCGCTTTCACCGAGGCAATAGCCGAGATCGTGGTCACGGTGAACGAATAAAACGGCGCCGAACGTCTCTCGTCAGGCCGTGCTCTCTCCAATAATTCGCTTTCACCGAGGCAATAGCCGAGATCGTGGTCACGGTGAACGAATAAAACGGCGCCGAACGTCTCTCGTCAGGCCGTGCTCTCTCCAATAATTCGCTTTCACCGAGGCAATAGCCGAGATCGTGGTCACGGTGAACGAATAAAACCGCGCCGAACGTCTCTCGTCAGGCCGTGCTCTCTCCAATAATTCGCTTTCACCGAGGCAATAGCCGAGATCGTGGTCACGGTGAACGAATAAAACCGCGCCGAACGTCTCTCGTCAGGCCGTGCTCTCTCCAATATTTCGCTTTCACCGAGGCAATAGCCGAGATCGTGGTCACGGTGAACGAATAAAACGGCGCCGAACGTCTCTCGTCAGGCTGTGCTCTCTCCTATAATTCGCTTTCACCGAGGCAATAGCCGAGATCGTGGTCACGGTGAACGAATAAAACGGCGCCGAACGTCTCTCGTCAGGCCGTGCTCTCTCCAATAATTCGCTTTCACCGAGGCAATAGCCGAGATCGTGGTCATGGTGAACGAATAAAACCGCGCCGAACGTCTCTCGTCAGGCCGTGCTCTCTCCAATAATTCGCTTTCACCGAGGCAATAGCCGAGATCGTGGTCACGGTGAACGAATAAAACCGCGCCGAACGTCTCTCGTCAGGCCGTGCTCTCTCCAATAATTCGCTTTCACCGAGGCAATAGCCGAGATCGTGGTCACGGTGAACGAATAAAACGGCGCCGAACGTCTCTCGTCAGGCCGTGCTCTCTCCAATAATTCGCTTTCACCGAGGCAATAGCCGAGATCGTGTTCACGGTGAACGAATAAAACCGCGCCCAACGTCTCTCGTCAGGCCGTGCTCTCTCCAATAATTCGCTTTCACCGAGGCAATAGCCGAGATCGTGGTCACGGTGAACGAATAAAACCGCGCCGAACGTCTCTCGTCAGGCCGTGCTCTCTCCAATAATTCGCTTTCACCGAGGCAATAGCCGAGATCGTGGTCACGGTGAACGAATAAAACCGCGCCGAACGTCTCTCGTCAGGCCGTGCTCTCTCCAATAATTCGCTTTCACCGAGGCAATAGCCGAGATCGTGGTCACGGTGAACGAATAAAACCGCGCCGAACGTCTCTCGTCAGGCCGTGCTCTCTCCAATAATTTGCTTTCAACGAGGCAATAGCCGAGATCGTGGTCACGGTGAACGAATAAAACCGCGCCAAACGTCTCTCGTCAGGCCGTGCTCTCTCCAATAATTCGCTTTCACCGAGGCAATAGCCGAGATCGTGGTCACGGTGAACGAATAAAACCGCGCCGAACGTCTCTCGTCAGGCCGTGCTCTCGCCAATAAATCGCTTTCACAGAGGCAATAGCCGAGATCGTGGTCACGGTGAACGAATAAAACCGCGCCAAACGTCTCTCGTCAGGCCGTGCTCTCTCCAATAATTCGCTTTCAACGAGGCAATAGCCGAGATCGTGGTCACGGTGAACGAATAAAACCGCGCCAGACGTCTCTCGTCAGGCCGTGCTCTCTCCAATAATTCGCTTTCACCGAGGCAATAGCCGAGATCGTGGTCACGGTGAACGAATAAAACCGCGCCGAACGTCTCTCGTCAGGCCGTGCTCTCTCCAATAATTCGCTTTCAACGAGGCAATAGCCGAGATCGTGGTCACGGTGAACGAATAAAACCGCGCCAAACGTCTCTCGTCAGGCCGTGCTCTCTCCAATAATTCGCTTTCACCGAGGCAATAGCCGAGATCGTGGTCACGGTGAACGAATAAAACCGCGCCGAACGTCTCTCGTCAGGCCGTGCTCTCTCCAATAATTCGCTTTCACCGAGGCAATAGCCGAGATCGTGGTCACGGTGAACGAATAAAACGGCGCCGAACGTCTCTCGTCAGGCCGTGCTCTCTCCAATAATTCGCTTTCACCGAGGCAATAGCCGAGATCGTGGTCACGGTGAACGAATAAAACCGCGCTAAACGTCTCTCGTCAGGCCGTGCTCTCTCCAATAATTCGCTTTCACCG
This sequence comes from Ixodes scapularis, assembly GCF_016920785.2. Lineage (NCBI taxonomy): Eukaryota > Metazoa > Arthropoda > Arachnida > Ixodida > Ixodidae > Ixodes > Ixodes scapularis. Next base: position 233,884 of record NW_024610209.1, read on the forward strand.
AGGCAATAGCCGAGATCGTGGTCACGGCGAACGAATAAAACCGCGCCAAACGTCTCTCGTCAGGCCGTGCTCTCTCCAATAATTCGCTTTCACCGAGGCAATAGCCGAGATCGTGGTCACGGTGAACGAATAAAACCGCGCCAAACGTCTCTCGTCAGGCCGTGCTCTCTCCAATAATTCGCTTTCACCGAGGCAATAGCCGAGATCGTGGTCACGGTGAACGAATAAAACCGCGCCAAACGTCTCTCGTCAGGCCGTGCTCTCTCCAATAATTCGCTTTCACCGAGGCAATAGCCGAGATCGTGGTCACGGTGAACGAATAAAACCGCGCCGAACGTCTCTCGTCAGGCCGTGCTCTCTCCAATAATTCGCTTTCACCGAGGCAATAGCCGAGATCGTGGTCACGGTGAACGAATAAAACGGCGCCGAACGTCTCTCGTCAGGCCGTGCTCTCTCCAATAATTCGCTTTCACCGAGGGAATAGCCGAGATCGTGGTCACGGTGAACGAATAAAACCGCGCCAAACGTCTCTCGTCAGGCCGTGCTCTCTCCAATAATTCGCTTTCACCGAGGCAATAGCCGAGATCGTGGTCACGGTGAACGAATAAAACCGCGCCAAACGTCTCTCGTCAGGCCGTGCTCTCTCCAATAATTCGCTTTCACCGAGGCAATAGCCGAGATCGTGGTCACGGTGAACGAATAAAACCGCGCCGAACGTCTCTCGTCAGGCCGTGCTCTCTCCAATAATTCGCTTTCACCGAGGCAATAGCCGAGATCGTGGTCACGGTGAACGAATAAAACCGCGCCAAACGTCTCTCGTCAGGCCGTGCTCTCTCCAATAATTCGCTTTCACCGAGGCAATAGCCGAGATCGTGGTCACGGTGAACGAATAAAACCGCGCCAAACGTCTCTCGTCAGGCCCTGCTCTCTCCAATAATTCGCTTTCACCGAGGCAATAGCCGACATCGTGGTCACAGTGAACGAATAAAACCGCGCCAAACGTCTCTCGTCAGGCCGTGCTCTCTCCAATAATTCGCTTTCACCGAGGCAATAGCCGAGATCGTGGTCACGGTGAACGAATAAAACCGCGCCGAACGTCTCTCGTCAGGCCGTGCTCTCTCCAATAATTCGCTTTCACCGAGGCCATAGCCGAGATCGTGGTCACGGTGAACGAATAAAACGGCGCCGAATGTCTCTCGTCAGGCCGTGCTCTCTCCAATAATTCGCTTTCACCGAGGCAATAGCCGAGATCGTGGTCACGGTGAACGAATAAAACCGCGCCAAACGTCTCTCGTCAGGCCGTGCTCTCTCCAATAATTCGCTTTCACCGAGGCAATAGCCGAGATCGTGGTCACGGTGAACGAATAAAACCGCGCCAAACGTCTCTCGTCAGGCCGTGCTCTCTCCAATAATTCGCATTCACCGAGGCAATAGCCGAGATCGTGGTCACGGTGAACGAATAAAACCGCGCCGAACGTCTCTCGTCAGGCCGTGCTCTCTCCAATAATTCGCTTTCACCGAGGCAATAGCCGAGATCATGGTCACGGTGAACGAATAAAACCGCGCCAAACGTCTCTCGTCAGGCCGTGCTCTCTCCAATAATTCGCTTTCACCGAGGCAATAGCCGAGATCGTGGTCACGGTGAACGAATAAAACCGCGCCAAACGTCTCTCGTCAGGCCGTGCTCTCTCCAATAATTCGCTTTCACCGAGGCAATAGCCGAGATCGTGGTCACGGTGAACGAATAAAACCGCGCCAAACGTCTCTCGTCAGGCCGTGCTCTCTCCAATAATTCGCTTTCACCGAGGCAATAGCCGAGATCGTGGTTACGGTGAACGAACAAAACCGCGCCAAACGTCTCTCGTCAGGCCGTGCTCTCTCCAATAATTCGCTTTCACCGAGGCAATAGCCGAGATCGTGGTCACGGTGAACGAATAAAACCGCGCCAAACGTCTCTCGTCAGGCCGTGCTCTCTCCAATAATTCGCTTTCACCGAGGCAATAGCCGAGATCGTGGTCACGGTGAACGAATAAAACCGCGCCAAACGTCTCTCGTCAGGCCGTGCTCTCTCCAATAATTCGCTTTCACCGAGGCAATAGCCGAGATCGTGGTCACGGTGAACGAACAAAACCGCGCCAAACGTCTCTCGTCAGGCCGTGCTCTCTCCAATAATTCGCTTTCCACCGATTCAATAGCCGAGATCGTGGTCACGGTGAACGAATAAAACCGCGCCAAACGTCTCTCGTCAGGCCGTGCTCTCTCCAATAATTCGCTTTCACCGAGGCAATAGCCGAGATCGTGGTCACGGTGAACGAATAAAACCGCGCCAAACGTCTCTCGTCAGGCCGTGCTCTCTCCAATAATTCGCTTTCACCGAGGCAATAGCCGAGATCGTGGTCACGGTGAACGAATAAAAACCGCGCCAAACGTCTCTCGTCAGGCCGTGCTCTCTCCAATAATTCGCTTTCACCGAGGCAATAGCCGAGATCGTGGTCACGGTGAACGAATAAAACCGCGCCGAACGTCTCTCGTCAGGCCGTGCTCTCTCCAATAATTCGCTTTCACCGAGGCAATAGCCGAGATCGTGGTCACGGTGAACGAATAAAACCGCGCCAAACGTCTCTCGTCAGGCCGTGCTCTCTCCAATAATTCGCTTTCACCGAGGCAATAGCCGAGATCGTGGTCACGGTGAACGAATAAAACGGCGCCGAACGTCTCTCGTCAGGCCGTGCTCTCTCCAATAATTCGCTTTCACCGAGGCAATAGCCGAGATCGTGGTCACGGTGAACGAATAAAACGGCGCCGAACGTCTCTCGTCAGGCCGTGCTCTCTCCAATAATTCGCTTTCACCGAGGCAATAGCCGAGATCGTGGTCACGGTGAACGAATAAAACCGCGCCGAACGTCTCTCGTCAGGCCGTGCTCTCTCCAATAATTCGCTTTCACCGAGGCAATAGCCGAGATCGTGGTCACGGTGAACGAATAAAACCCGCGCCGAACGTCTCTCGTCAGGCCGTGCTCTCTCCAATATTTCGCTTTCACCGAGGCAATAGCCGAGATCGTGGTCACGGTGAACGAATAAAACGGCGCCGAACGTCTCTCGTCAGGCTGTGCTCTCTCCTATAATTCGCTTTCACCGAGGCAATAGCCGAGATCGTGGTCACGGTGAACGAATAAAACGGCGCCGAACGTCTCTCGTCAGGCCGTGCTCTCTCCAATAATTCGCTTTCACCGAGGCAATAGCCGAGATCGTGGTCACGGTGAACGAATAAAACCGCGCCGAACGTCTCTCGTCAGGCCGTGCTCTCTCCAATAATTCGCTTTCACCGAGGCAATAGCCGAGATCGTGGTCACGGTGAACGAATAAAACCGCGCCGAAACGTCTCTCGTCAGGCCGTGCTCTCTCCAATAATTCGCTTTCACCGAGGCAATAGCCGAGATCGTGGTCACGGTGAACGAATAAAACGGCGCCGAACGTCTCTCGTCAGGCCGTGCTCTCTCCAATAATTCGCTTTCACCGAGGCAATAGCCGAGATCGTGGTCACGGTGAACGAATAAAACCGCGCCAAACGTCTCTCGTCAGGCCGTGCTCTCTCCAATAATTCGCTTTCACCGAGGCAATAGCCGAGATCGTGGTCACGGTGAACGAATAAAACCGCGCCGAACGTCTCTCGTCAGGCCGTGCTCTCTCCAATAATTCGCTTTCACCGAGGCAATAGCCGAAATCGTGGTCACGGTGAACGAATAAAACCGCGCCAAACGTCTCTCGTCAGGCCGTGCTCTCTCCAAAAATTCGCTTTCACCGAGGCAATAGCCGAGATCGTGGTCACGGTGAACGAATAAAACGGCGCCGAACGTCTCTCGTCAGGCCGTGCTCTCTCCAATAATTCGCTTTCACCGAGGCAATAGCCGAGATCGTGGTCACGGTGAACGAATAAAACCGCGCCGAACGTCTCTCGTCAGGTCGTGCTCTCTCCAATAATTCGCTTTCACCGAGGCAATAGCCAAGATCGTGGTCACGGTGAACGAATAAAATCGCGCCAAACGTCTCTCGTCAGGCCGTGCTCTCTCCAATAATTCGCTTTCACCGAGGCAATAGCCGAGATCGTGGTCACGGTGAACGAATAAAACCGCGCCAAACGTCTCTCGTTAGGCCGTGCTCTCTCCAATAATTCGCTTTCACCGAGGCAATAGCCGAGATCGTGGTCACGGTGAACGAATAAAACGGCGCCGAACGTCTCTCGTCAGGCCGTGCTCTCTCCAATAATTCGCTTTCACCGAGGCAATAGCCGAGATCGTGGTCACGGTGAACGAATAAAACGGCGCCGAACGTCTCTCGTCAGGCCGTGCTCTCTCCAATAATTCGCTTTCACCGAGGCAATAGCCGAGATCGTGGTCACGGTGAACGAATAAAACCGCGCCGAACGTCTCTCGTCAGGCCGTGCTCTCTCCAATAATTCGCTTTCACCGAGGCAATAGCCGAGATCGTGGTCACCGGTGAACGAATAAAACCGCGCCGAACGTCTCTCGTCAGGCCGTGCTCTCTCCAATAATTCGCTTTCACCGAGGCAATAGCCGAGATCGTGGTCACGGTGAACGAATAAAACGGCGCCGAACGTCTCTCGTCAGGCCGTGCTCTCCTCCAATAATTCGCTTTCACCGAGGCAATAGCCGAGATCGTGGTCACGGTGAACGAATAAAACCGCGCCAAACGTCTCTCGTCAGGCCGTGCTCTCTCCAATAATTCGCTTTCACCGAGGCAATAGCCGAGATCGTGGTCACGGTGAACGAATAAAACCGCGCCGAACGTCTCTCGTCAGGCCGTGCTCTCTCCAATAATTCGCTTTCACCGAGGCAATAGCCGAAATCGTGGTCACGGTGAACGAATAAAACCGCGCCAAACTTCTCTCGTCAGGCCGTGCTCTCTCCAAAAATTCGCTTTCACCGAGGCAATAGCCGAGATCGTGGTCACGGTGAACGAATAAAACGGCGCCGAACGTCTCTCGTCAGGCCGTGCTCTCTCCAATAATTCGCTTTCACCGAGGCAATAGCCGAGATCGTGGTCACGGTGAACGAATAAAACCGCGCCGAACGTCTCTCGTCAGGTCGTGCTCTCTCCAATAATTCGCTTTCACCGAGGCAATAGCCGAGATCGTGGTCACGGTGAACGAATAAAATCGCGCCAAACGTCTCTCGTCAGGCCGTGCTCTCTCCAATAATTCGCTTTCACCGAGGCAATAGCCGAGATCGTGGTCACGGTGAACGAATAAAACCGCGCCAAACGTCTCTCGTTAGGCCGTGCTCTCTCCAATAATTCGCTTTCACCGAGGCAATAGCCGAGATCGTGGTCACGGTGAACGAATAAAACGGCGCCGAACGTCTCTCGTCAGGCCGTGCTCTCTCCAATAATTCGCTTTCACCGAGGCAATAGCCGAGATCGTGGTCACGGTGAACGAATAAAACGGCGCCGAACGTCTCTCGTCAGGCCGTGCTCTCTCCAATAATTCGCTTTCACCGAGGCAATAGCCGAGATCGTGGTCACGGTGAACGAATAAAACGGCGCCAAACGTCTCTCGTCAGGCCGTGCTCTCTCCAATAATTCGCTTTCACCGTGGCAATAGCCGGGATCGTGGTCACGGTGAACGAATAAAACCGCGCCAAACGTCTCTCGTCAGGCCGTGCTCTCTCCAATAATTCGCTTTCACCGAGGCAATAGCCGAGATCGTGGTCACGGTGAACGAATAAAACGGCGCCGAACGTCTCTCGTCAGGCCGTGCTCTCTCCAATAATTCGCTTTCACCGAGGCAATAGCTTAGATCGTGGTCACGGTGAACGAATAAAACGGCGCCGAACGTCTCTCGTCAGGCCGTGCTCTCTCCAATAATTCGCTTTCACCGAGGCAATAGCCGAGATCGTGGTCACGGTGAACGAATAAAACGGCGATGAACGTCTCTCGTCAGGCCGTGCTCTCTCCAATAATTCGCTTTCACCGAGGCAATAGCCGAGATCGTGGTCACGGTGAACGAATAAAACGGCGCCGAACGTCTCTCGTCAGGCCGTGCTCTCTCCAATAATTCGCTTTCACCGAGGCAATAGCCGAGATCGTGGTCACGGTGAACGAATAAAACCGCACCGAACGTCTCTCGTCAGGCCGTGCTCTCTCCAATAATTCGCTTTCACCGAGGCAATAGCCGAGATCGTGGTCACGGTGAACGAATAAAATCGCGCCAAACGTCTCTCGTCAGGCCGTGCTCTCTCCAATAATTCGCTTTCACCGAGGCAATAGCCGAGATTGTGGTCACGGTGAACGAATAAAACCGCGCCAAACGTCTCTTGTCAGGCCGTGCTCTCTCCAATATTTCGCTTTCATCGAGGCAATAGCCGAGATCGTGGTCACGGTGAACGAATAAAACGGCGCCGAACGTCTCTCGTCAGGCCGTGCTCTCTCCAATAATTCGCTTTCACCGAGGCAATAGCCGAGATCGTGGTCACGGTGAACGAATAAAACGGCGCCGAATGTCTCTCGTCAGGCCGTGCTCTCTCCAATAATTCGCTTTCACCGAGGCCATAGCCGAGATCGTGGTCACGGTGAACGAATAAAACCGCGCCGAACGTCTCTCGTCAGGCCGTGCTCTCTCCAATAATTCGCTTTACCGAGGCAATAGCCGAGATCGTGGTCACGGTGAACGAATAAAACCGCGCCGAACGTCTCTCGTTAGGCCGTGCTCTCTCCAATAATTCGCTTTCACCGAGGCAATAGCCGAGATCGTGGTCACGGTGAACGAATAAAACGGCGCCGAACGTCTCTCGTCAGGCCGTGCTCTCTCCAATAATTCGCTTTCACCGAGGCAATAGCCGAGATCGTGGTCACGGTGAACGAATAAAACGGCGCCGAACGTCTCTCGTCAGGCCGTGCTCTCTCCAATAATTCGCTTTCACCGAGGCAATAGCCGAGATCGTGGTCACGGTGAACGAATAAAACGGCGCCAAACGTCTCTCGTCAGGCCGTGCTCTCTCCAATAATTCGCTTTCACCGAGGCAATAGCCGAGATCGTGGTCACGGTGAACGAATAAAACGGCGCCGAACGTCTCTCGTCAGGCCGTGCTCTCTCCAATAATTCGCTTTCACCGTGGCAATAGCCGAGATCGTGGTCACGGTGAACGAATAAAACGGCGCCGAACGTCTCTCGTCAGGCCGTGCTCTCTCCAATAATTCGCTTTCACCGAGGCAATAGCCGAGATCGTGGTCACGGTGAACGAATAAAACGGCGCCGAACGTCTCTCGTCAGGCCGTGCTCTCTCCAATAATTCGCTTTCACCGAGGCAATAGCCGAGATCGTGGTCACGGTGAACGAATAAAACGGCGCCGAACGTCTCTCGTCAGGCCGTGCTCTCTCCAATAATTCGCTTTCACCGAGGCAATAGCCGAGATCGTGGTCACGGTGAACGAATAAAACGGCGCCGAACGTCTCTCGTCAGGCCGTGCTCTCTCCAATAATTCGCTTTCACCGAGGCAATAGCCGAGATCGTGGTCACGGTGAACGAATAAAACGGCGCCGAACGTCTCTCGTCAGGCCGTGCTCTCTCCAATAATTCGCTTTCACCGAGGCAATAGCCGAGATCGTGGTCACGGTGAACGAATAAAACCGCGCCAAACGTCTCTCGTCAGGCCGTGCTCTCTCCAATAATTCGCTTTCACCGAGGCAATAGCCGAGATCGTGGTCACGGTGAACGAATAAAACGGCGCCGAACGTCTCTCGTCAGGCCGTGCTCTCTCCAATAATTCGCTTTCACCGAGGCAATAGCCGAGATCGTGGTCACGGTGAACGAATAAAACGGCGCCGAACGTCTCTCGTCAGGCCGTGCTCTCTCCAATAATTCGCTTTCACCGAGGCAATAGCCGAGATCGTGGTCACGGTGAACGAATAAAACCGCGCCAAACGTCTCTCGTCAGGCCGTGCTCTCTCCAATAATTCGCTTTCACCGAGGCAATAGCCGAGATCGTGGTCACGGTGAACGAATAAAACCGCGCCAAACGTCTCTCGTCAGGCCGTGCTCTCTCCAATAATTCGCTTTCACCGAGGCAATAGCCGAGATCGTGGTCACGGTGAACGAATAAAACCGCGCCGAACGTCTCTCGTCAGGCCGTGCTCTCTCCAATAATTCGCTTTCACCGAGGCAATAGCCGAGATCGTGGTCACGGTGAACGAATAAAACGGCGCCGAACGTCTCTCGTCAGGCCGTGCTCTCTCCAATAATTCGCTTTCACCGAGGCAATAGCCGAGATCGTGGTCACGGTGAACGAATAAAACGGCGCCGAACGTCTCTCGTCAGGCCGTGCTCTCTCCAATAATTCGCTTTCACCGAGGCAATGGCCGAGATCGTGGTCACGGTGAACGAATAAAACGGCGCCGAACGTCTCTCGTCAGGCCGTGCTCTCTCCAATAATTCGCTTTCACCGAGGCAATAGCCGAGATCGTGGTCACGGTGAACGAATAAAACGGCGCCGAACGTCTCTCGTCAGGCCGTGCTCTCTCCAATAATTCGCTTTCACCGAGGCAATAGCCGAGATCGTGGTCACGGTGAACGAATAAAACGGCGCCGAACGTCTCTCGTCAGGCCGTGCTCTCTCCAATAATTCGCTTTCACCGAGGCAATAGCCGAGATCGTGGTCACGGTGAACGAATAAAACCGCGCCAAACGTCTCTCGTCAGGCCGTGCTCTCTCCAATAATTCGCTTTCACCGAGGCAATAGCCGAAATCGTGGTCACGGTGAACGAATAAAACGGCGCCGAACGTCTCTCGTCAGGCCGTGCTCTCTCCAATAATTCGCTTTCACCGAGGCAATAGCCGAGATCGTGGTCACGGTGAACGAATAAAACGGCGCCGAACGTCTCTCGTCAGGCCGTGCTCTCTCCAATAATTCGCTTTCACCGAGGCAATAGCCGAGATCGTGGTCACGGTGAACGAATAAAACCGCGCCAAACGTCTCTCGTCAGGCCGTGCTCTCTCCAATAATTCGCTTTCACCGAGGCAATAGCCGAGATCGTGGTCACGGTGAACGAATAAAACCGCGCCAAACGTCTCTCGTCAGGCCGTGCTCTCTCCAATAATTCGCTTTCACCGAGGCAATAGCCGAGATCGTGGTCACGGTGAACGAATAAAACCGCGCCAAACGTCTCTCGTCAGGCCGTGCTCTCTCCAATAATTCGCTTTCACCGAGGCAATAGCCGAGATCGTGGTCACGGTGAACGAATAAAACCGCGCCGAACGTCTCTCGTCAGGCCGTGCTCTCTCCAATAATTCGCTTTCACCGAGGCAATAGCCGAGATCGTGGTCACGGTGAACGAATAAAACCGCGCCGAACGCCTCTCGTCAGGCCGTGCTCTCTCCAATAATTCGCTTTCACCGAGGCAATAGCCGAGATCGTGGTCACGGTGAACGAATAAAACCGAGCCAAACGTCTCTCGTCAGGCCGTGCTCTCTCCAATAATTCGCTTTCACCGAGGCAATAGCCGAGATCGTGGTCACGGTGAACGAATAAAACCGCGCCGAACGTCTCTCGTCAGGCCGTGCTCTCTCCAATAATTCGCTTTCACCGAGGCAATAGCCGAGATCGTGGTCACGGTGAACGAATAAAACCGCGCCAAACGTCTCTCGTCAGGCCGTGCTCTCTCCAATAATTCGCTTTCACCGAGGCAATAGCCGAGATCGTGGTCACGGTGAACGAATAAAACCGCGCCAAACGTCTCTCGTCAGGCCGTGCTCTCTCCAATAATTCGCTTTCACCGAGGCAATAGCCGAGATTGTGGTCACGGTGAACGAATAAAACCGCGCCAAACGTCTCTCGTCAGGCCGTGCTCTCTCCAATAATTCGCTTTCACCGAGGCAATAGCCGAGATCGTGGTCACGGTGAACGAATAAAACGGCGCCGAACGTCTCTCGTCAGGCCGTGCTCTCTCCAATAATTCGCTTTCACCGAGGCAATAGCCGAGATCGTGGTCACGGTGAACGAATAAAACGGCGCCGAACGTCTCTCGTCAGGCCGTGCTCTCTCCAATAATTCGCTTTCACCGAGGCAATAGCCGAGATCGTGGTCACGGTGAACGAATAAAACGGCGCCGAACGTCTCTCGTCAGGCCGTGCTCTCTCCAATAATTCGCTTTCACAGAGGCAATAGCCGAGATCGTGGTCACGGTGAACGAATAAAACCGCGCCAAACGTCTCTCGTCAGGCCGTGCTCTCTCCAATAATTCGCTTTCACCGAGGCAATAGCCGAGATCGTGGTCACGGTGAACGAATAAAACCGCGCCAAACGTCTCTCGTCAGGCCGTGCTCTCTCCAATAATTCGATTTCACCGAGGCAATAGCCGAGATCGTGGTCACGGTGAACGAATAAAACCGCGCCAAACGTCTCTCGTCAGGCCGTGCTCTCTCCAATAATTCGCTTTCACCAAGGCAATAGCCGAGATCGTGGTCACGGTGAACGAATAAAACCGCGCCAAACGTCTCTCGCCAGGCCGTGCTCTCTCCAATAACTCGCTTTCACCGAGGCAATAGCCGAGATCGTGGTCACGGTGAACGAATAAAACCGCGCCGAACGTCTCTCGTCAGGCCGTGCTCTCTCCAATAATTCGCTTTCACCGAGGCAAT